>NW_024003943.1:0-32264 GCF_014805625.2 Glossina fuscipes | reverse complement strand
CGGTCGTAAACGCTCCAATTGAGCCATAACCGCCTAGGTAATCCGCGGTAGTACAAGAAAAGGGGAAAAAACCCTCTAGTCACTGTTCTTTGTGCCCAGAGATGGAGAGGATTAAACAACATCAATGTTGAATTTATCATTTAAAAGCATCTGCGACAACTTTCGTATTCCAGAACACTACATCTGTGCCTTTTAGTAGAGTAGATAAATAGCTGCGCAAACAATGCCATTTTTAAAGTAGTTTTTGAAAACTTTGTTTATGGGACTTTTATAGTACTTAATTATTTTGTTAAATCAAGGCGGACAAGTGTTGCGAGAAGAGGGTTGTCTAATCGGAAGGGACGTGTATATAGCTAAGCTTAGGACGCAATAAAATGTGTAAATTAGGATTTCCATATTCTCAGCAGAAAGGACAAATAGTGAGTTTTCAGGTGTTTCCTTTGCTAAAATCATGTTGTGCATCTGAACAAGTGAGATTTAACATGTCGGCGGGGCTGAGCGGGTCATCATACTTGTATTGAAAGGATAGACAAGTTGCTTGATGACATAGCGGCTCAGGTAAACTAGAAGTCGTGCCGCAGAAAAACGCAGTCAGAATTAACATTAAGACACCAAGTAACTTGCGGTAAATTGAAATCTCTTAACTCTATGACCACATTTGTGGGTTTTTAAGGCCTCAACAACGTTACAAATAGGCGACGCATGTTTCTTGAAAATAGAAACGTCTGCATTTACATGAATCTAGGGTGTGCGGTGAAATGTAAGTCTTCATTTCCAATTTTCGCAGGAGTGAGAATATATTTAAGGTTAAGGGGAGCTGGGCATTCAAATGAATATAATGGAAAAACAACGAAAATGGCTGCAAATCAACCTTTAGCCAGGTCCTAGAGAATACCAAACTGGAATATTCTGCACCCGCTAATGCCAAATAAATAACGCAAATTTTGGAATTTTGACCCTGCCATTTTGGCAAATGATACCCACTGGACCTAAGAAAAATGTAGGTTTGTAGGAAAAAGCGTCCTTGCAGGTGAATTAATTACCGAATTACTACTTCAAATTTTATTGAATGAAGTGCGTCCAAGCCAATGGGTAAAGACAGTTTTGTCGTATTCTCATAGGTAACACTGCAATAGGAACAGCAGTGGGTTTTTAACGCTTTCGTTAGTTTTGGATATTTTGCCATTTTTTATCTGGTTATTAACAATAAGAATAATAACTTCAGAATTACTAGCTATAGAGTTTATTATTATTTAGGTACATTGTTACCTAAAGAGGAAGATGGAGCACTTAGGACCATTAAAGGATTTGGCGATGTGAGGTTCGTAAGCTCCAAAGTTAGAGGTGGAGGATTAGGTAAAATGAAGGAGGAGGAAAGCAGGGATATGACATTTATATCAGGTTTTATGTGAAGTAGATAGAGATGGGCAACTACATGTTGCTTCTTTATCTTTCGCAATCATTGCTGCGAAAGTGTTCGAACATTGTCTTAAATTTATCAAACTTACTTGGTAAAGACAATTTCTTATTTATATGAGACAAACCCCATTTTTGTTTGAACGAAAAGACGATAAAAGTCTATGGCTTGCTTTCTACAGTCAACTCATTACCGCCCTAACGCTTTTAAGTAGGTGGTGCGTACATTTCGAGCCTTCTATAATGGTCGCATAACAAACAGTTAACGTAACGACCAAACCCTGGACCTGTCTTCGCGAGACATGATTTATATAAACATGCCATCCTTGTAGAATGCCAAAGAAATGAAGAAAATACCATAAAAATAAACAACG
Organism: Glossina fuscipes; assembly: GCF_014805625.2. Taxonomy (NCBI): domain Eukaryota; kingdom Metazoa; phylum Arthropoda; class Insecta; order Diptera; family Glossinidae; genus Glossina; species Glossina fuscipes. The sequence goes on along the minus strand of NW_024003943.1, from coordinate 30,474 downwards.
AAAATTACCTGCAATTGCTCTACCGACACCCATAATAGCTATACACATAGCATAAAAAAATTAAAGAATATATTTAACAAAAGGAAAAATCCGCCTTACTGGCTTGTGCAAATCTAAGCAACCGCATGCAGCGACAAAGGGAAATTAAAAAATTTGTTCAGCAAGGATGAATATTATAACAACCCGGGCAATACAAAATAGAAAACAACTAAATATCCAATAACAAGATCTGCGATTATCACCAAGAATTAAATTTTAAAAGTTTGCACCAATGTTTATAAAATCAAAATAGTTTCTCAAATAACAAAAGAAAACATGGAAAAAATAAGTTGGGTGCACACTTAATCCCATTCGCCGAAACCAAAATGCTATTAACGCTTTAAATTTACTTTTATTTACCGAATTTAATTAAAGAATTTAAATGATTGATATTTTCTTGTAATTTTTACAATTTATCAAAGAAATACGGATTTAATTATAGAAATAATGAAAAAACTTATTACACACAAAAACCACACGATGATCGCGCGGTATCAAAAGAAAAGTTACTTTAACAGCCAGAGCAGTCAAATTGAATAAAGCTTCGGGACCAGATGAAAACTTTATAACAACTGGTCAGTGCAAGGAATGCAGAGTATAGAAAAGTTGATAATTGATTTCTATCCCTAAACCAAGTAAACCGCTAAATGAACCTTCATTGTGCCATCCGAGTTGTCTCTTGAATACCGCAGCAAACGGTATAAATGTAATTCTTAATATTCAACTGCATATTTCTGGCTATAGTCAAAACGGAAAGGCTATCCGGCATGCCATATGGTTTCAGCTGAGAAGGGTTTATCATCGATGCTTATAACACTGGTTTTATATGTTTTTGTATTATTTGCTACAAATACAGTCCTGCAGAAAGCCGGGTTGATAATCTCACGTGTGGACAGATGATTTATGGTTAGTATGTCGTTTAACGAGAAAGAAGAGAGAAAACAATGTAGCCGGTTTCGGGGTCTCTCATTGCAAACCATGGGGGCGAAGGAGACCATAGTGAGGTAGGGTAAGGAATGGTCCGGGATTAACGGTCTGCCCGTTTGGCAATTAGGTTTTGCCCATCCGTTTATTCCTATAAGTGTATTTTCTTTAGTTGTAATCTTCTATGTCTGTCCGTCTTTACGCCCTACGATCCTCTTCAAATGGCACCCAAGTCTAAAAATAATACGGTTCGTAATTCTATAATCAGACAGACAGACAGAATTTATACAGACACAAGTCTTATGCATTGAGGATACACAGACAAAATGTTACGCAGTGATATGCTTCCAGCAAAAACAGCACATTTCGGCATTCGGCTGACAAAAGCGTTCACTATGTCCGAACACTTTCCACTTTCGGCGTTGAACTGGCTTACTTTTCTGTTTCGGTTTATAATCCCAGCGAATAAGAGTGTGGAACAATCTTTTAACATTTTGGCGGAGGGTGTTTGAACGTACTGTAGAGTTTTCAAAATAGACAATAAAAATGGAGATCTCCCAATGATCGTACTTTTTGGCAACAATTTAAAGCCAGTTTATTATTTTTAATCTCTTGAGTAAAAAATTGGTAATTGTATCTTTTAAGATGTTCATTAATTTATTGTCGAGAGAGCCACAAGATACTTTGTCATCAATTGAAATTTTTTTCGCGGTCGCTGGTTAAACAAAACGCAACTACTTTTACCACAGTTAAAAGTCTTAAATCAGCGGGATATCCTATTATTATTATTTATTATGATTATTTATTGAATAAAAAAAATAGATTACATTATATGTATTACAAGTAATTATAAATGTGTATGATAGAGGGCAATTTAATAAAAACTAAGAAATTGTTTAAAAGCAAATTGTCTCAGCTTTCCTACCTATACATATAAATAAATAAATATATATATATATATATATATACATACATTATATATTATATGTATGTATAATATATATATATATATATAATGTATGTATTTATATATATATGTACATACGTACAATATATATATATATATGTATAATATCCACGTATAAAATTATATAATAATATATTCAATGCCATAAATTCGTAACACTCACTAGGAGTTACTGATTATGTGCGCAAAACATCAATTTTAAAAACAAAAAAAGTCAGAATGCACTGTAACGTGGTATTTTAATACCTGGTATTGTGCGAGTCATGCACGCTTATGATGGATGGATGGGTATTCCTGTTTATGTTTGTTATGACATAAGTAAATATGGGAACATGCATACATATGTTTACAAGTAATAGCGAACTAAGTTTATGTAACTATGTGTATATAATGATAATGTATAATTTTTTGATTTGAATGGAGTTCAATTATCTAAATATGTAGAGGTATTTATGTAATTATAATGTATTAACATATAATTATATAAGGTTATGTATATACTAATAATAAATTAAAATGAAATTAAATCATATAATGTATATAGTGAAATCATATAATTCAGCTGATCATATTATTGTGGACGGCAAAATGAAAGATGCCCGATTTTACATGTTACAGTACTAATAAACGATTGCATAGTTAAGCAATAGTAACTAAGTTACAATGAGAAGTTCCATATAGGCAATATTAAGAACAAATATTGCAAGTTGTAGTATCAGCAACAGGGAGAAACATTCAGAGATTGTAATTTAAAATTGAATTTTTTACTTTTAGACATGACGACAGCGTCATATCATACACATTGCAATGCACTCTTTCTTCTACAAGATTTTTTTCTACCCGATTTTGAAATAACACGGTTAACTAATAAGAATAAATACACTTTTCTACATGAATTTTTTGTGTTCACACAAGCCCAAAAAATATTATTTTTGTTCTAATTTTGACAAGATTTTACAGGAACCTTTGTATAGACTTTATAATAAGAAAGACGCAAACAGAAGCTGTTAATAATGAACGAAATGCTTCATTTGAATCAAACCTGATGAAAGCAGTTTTCGGCTAATCTGTAATGAACGTGAATGTCTTGTAACAACGCGATTGCTCCCTTTCGCTTATACATATATATATATATATATATTTATACTTACACGTATACATCGAACTTCTTTATTTACTGATGCATATATATACTATATTTACATTTATGGATGTATGTACTGTACTTATGCTTAAACATATACATGCTTACGATATATATAAGATATATATCATATAAATGCTTGTAATATTACCTATACTTACATGTACTTATTTTTTTACTTATATACGTTTTTGAACCCTTCATTCCTTGCTATACATTGCAAGAAAGCAAGCTTCCTAAATCGCCCCGAACTCTAAAAGATTTACTATGTAAATATAAATAAAAATTAACTGACTCTGGTTAAGCTCACTAAACATTAAGTTCATATATTATAAACTATAGGCCTGTTGTTTTCACGTGAAATCATAATGCAACACTGTATGACTTCGTTTTATAGCTTTAAGTACGAATGTAGTTTTCAGTAAGTTAGTCTTCTAAATAAACACACCTCGTGGTGAAAGCTTTAAATAGCAATGCAATAGTGCGGCAGCCAACAGCTATAAAAGCAGCGCACAAGCAGCAATCTTTCCTTTAGTTGTTCAGAAGCAGTTGACCGAACAGTTTCATTTTCGCAACACAGTCGCACGCGAGTTATATTTCCCTCGATAAAGAGAAAGCAAGGCTGCCCACTCAAGGCGTGTTGGTTTTTTTCTTTCACCACGAAGTTACGTCGCAAATTAGGCCATCTTGTTTGCTTCTTGGGTTCCATAAATATATATTTTTAATCTAACACCGAAATACGAAGGTTCCGTTAATTCAACGAACACATTTTCTTCGAACAGACCGCTGGACAGCCTTGAGCGAAACCCCAGATGTAAATAACCTCCATTACAACATTATTATTATTATTATAAACTTAGGCAGAGAATGAATTCTGAGACTAAAAATCTTAAAACACTAGCATCTAAGCCTTTCGGCTTTATTAATAACTCTACAGCACTTTAGATTTGAACCCACAACCATTGAATTGCTAGTCGAGACTCTTGCCTATTAGGCCACTCAGGCGGATTCTTGCTACATCTCTTAATTGCACACTCGACATTAAGCTCTCTGTTTATTAATACACAGCATTGGGAATCAGAAATTCACCTTAAGTTATCTCTCTCTTAGATCTGTGTTAGTAGCATAGCAAGTGTAGTAAGCTCAACTGCTATAAAAACAACGCGCGACCACCGATCATTCTTTTTTTGTTCAGCGACAGTAAAGCAGAAAGGTAACAATCCATAATAGCAGAAGAACTAGAAAATCCAATATTCTTAAAACGTACGAGCGCGGAAAACCCAGCAGTTTTGTCTTTCAAACTAACAAATTTGAGGAACTATGTCGGATGCGCCCATAACGAGTTTCTCATTTGACTCTAGTATGCAGTATAACAACATCTGCTCAAAGCTCGCTGATTACTCTAAAATAATTGGCAAAATGAATTAGCTAGCCGGTTTTTAATATGCTTTTTAAAATGTCTCTTCCTTTCATTGCGAACTGTTCTTAGCTCTTTGCAGAACCAAACAGTTGAATGGTCACCCGTAGTGTGAACTAAATACGAACACACCCAGATATAGAAGAATGAAAGATGGAATAGATACCAGACAGACCAGGTCATCATAAGTAAAATACGAATACACATTAGGTAACATACTACAAAGTATAGTATAATTAATACTTTTTTTAGCTTTCTTGGTAAAAGCTCAAACTGAATTGGAGCTCCTAACTGAGCAGTTAAGCGGGATTAAAATAGTTGGATGATATACATCATATTGGATAGGCCAAATACATAAGATGGACCACACACGTTCTTAGATTTATTAGTTATACCAACCGAGCCGAACAGCTTTGGAACCGTGAAGTTAATCCCCCACCTGCCTGCTAGTTAAAGTTGGGTTTTCTGCAGAAAAGGCTGCAACAGTTTTCGTGTTTATTCCATCAAATAGTCATTCTTATTAACAGCAGCCTTGTGAGTTATACCGGACTTGGCCAAGTTAACAATAGAAACAGCAAGAGAACCTTTCTCTTAGATAGAAAGTTTCTAACTGTAGAATTACGTGACAAATCTCCTCAACCGTTCGAAAGTTTTCAATCAAAGCCCCCAATTGACCATCACTAATAAGGATGTTCAGCGAAACAACTGCTTCGCAATGAGTCATTATCTGTGTAAATTGACTTCGTAAGAGAAGAAAACTTCTGCGTCGTATTTACTTAAGTTCTTATATACATGAATATTACTTTAACGCGTTTGAAAATATGAGTAGAAGTGAAGAATGAGTAAAGGGGGACTATGCTGACTTTGCTGGGACAGATAGGAGTAAGGATGGGGTGATTGGAGATGAACGCTTGACGGGACGACGGATGCTAGACTACCGAATGGATATAAATACGTAAGATTAGAGAGAGATATTGGGGATGATGCATAAAAAACGGACATCGAACGTAAAACAGAACCCTGCCAATAACGGGCGTACGTTTTCTTCTCCAGTGTTCTATTTTTTTATGTTATTTTATTTTATTTTATGTTGTTTACTTCAGCTAAGCCGTTGTTGTGGCAAAATATATAACACCTGCCCTCTGGCATGACAAACTATGTGGTATCGATAAAACACTGTGCACTCGCAAACTTATGAACTGTACTAAAAATGTTATGTTCGGCGCTAGAAACATTTGTATTCAATAATGAACTTACAGGACTTATTAAGAAAATCAATGAGCTGACGTTGGTACATGACTGATGAACAAGGGTAACATTCGAAACGAATGAATTGTTGTCGAGCCCTTGTATTGCAACCACGTATATTATAACTTACGCTTCCCAATGTGAAACTTCATCCTGCGGAACTTACAACTTTGGAGTCGACTATCTAAGATCAAACTAGACACATTCCAATCAAGGACTCTACCAGTCTATAATATAAAAATATTCTTTTTAGCGGACGCAACAATTTACTAATGCCGTGTTTCAGAAGGCTCTTCCCTGAATAGTGACGGACTTTGCCTTGAGTATCCCTTCACATGAAATAAGGAAATGCCGAATTTGTTGCTGTCGTGCTTCAAAATTTTTGAAGAATTCATGAGGACCTTTATAGCAAAACACGTTTTACTCGAGTGGCGTTTTTTAGTTAAAAAAAATTATGGAAAAAAAATTGTCCTCTTTTAACAACGCACAATTTCAACTTATACAAATTGGCAAGAACAGCATTCAACTTCGAAATATTTTAGAAGGTTAGTTGTGCAACTACCTATTACAAATTAATTGAATGCGGTAGTTTTAGTCACTTCGTATAAAAAATTTTTTTTTTTTTATTTATGACCAATCATATGGAGAATGTCCCCTACACGTGTAACACGGTGACTTTCCGAAAGAAGAGAGGAAAGAGAAAGATATAGGAAAGCTGTGCTCGTAGCCCAGGGGGTGTGTGTCCATTCGGTAAATATTATGCCTTTGTCGGCTGAGGACTCTGTACAGTTATGACCGAAAGAAACTCTGCTGTATGTGAGAAGTGAACCCGCGAGTGCGGACTTGGTAGTCGCGGTTATTACCTACTCGCCTTCTTAGGCGGATATAATACATATTCTCTATAATACATTTAATTTAATAACAAATTATACATAATCTCATAAAGTCTTTATCACAGACAATTATTTACAGGTATCTTCTTCTTTTTTCCTATAGGTTCGTTCGTTATCTAAAATTTGAAAATTCCAGAAATTGTCTTGCTAAGCTTTCATCAATGGGTTAATTTTAATAACAGCAGCTGATAAAGGCTGATGATAAATATTTCAATTTGTTCACAATGTAAAAACTACGCTTTATAAAAATAAAAAAAAATATTATTATTATAATTTTAGACTAATGAAATAAATTTTTATACTAAAAAGAAAAAGTGATTCAGACGTAGCAACACAGGCTATCGGCTGTATTTTAGACAAGAACATTAGATATTAAGCCTAACAATTGTAACAAAGTGATATATTGTATTGATATTGCGTTCTGTAGCTGATTTTCTATAGTCCATAGGATTAGTTGCAATACTTGTAGCAAAGAAAAATTTAAGGCAGTCCAAAGGATGTGCTATACAGTGAGAATTTGTCCACAATTGCAGATTGAGGAACGAGACTTTTTTAAAATCCATTGATCAGTTGTAATTGTATGGACAAGACGAATTCTCGAAAATGAATTGATCTTGATTTTTCAATTCGGACAAACTATCAACAATGACAACTTTAAGCTTATATTTATGAGAAAGATTCGTACCGTTAGGGATAGCTCTGTCTTCGCTTGTGAAAGGAGAGGCACTTTCGTGAAATATGTGATTAAGAAGAACCTAAAAGATTGCAGCCGTTACCCTCTAGTACTTGCGTTTTTTCAGCAATCAGTTTCCTGAAGACGTAATTTAGAGTGTCTTCTTTCCTGTACATAGACAAGGATATGTCAAAAGGGCAATCTTTCAAAACCCATGGAAGTTTATGGCCAAATTGGCGGAAAATTTTTAGGAATGGTGATATTAGGTTTGCAGCTATTGCCAATTAATCAAACCATAGTCAATTTTGTCTAAAACAAACAAATTAATAAAATAAGGAATAGTGTTAACGTGTGCTCGGCTTTTCCAAGCAACGTATTGTATGGATTTCGACCTAGTTAAAATGGAATTTTTTAACCGAAGACAGTGTGCTTTCCAACGATATCTGTTGAAAACCGTGAGCCCGGGAACATTGAGCGTGTGCACGTTTAGTACTGGTAAGTCATCAATATCCATCAGTAGATTTCCTGCATCACATAATGTGCATTTTTTTTATCTTTGTATAGAAATTGTAGCCCCTGACGAGTTTGTCCACGAAGAGATCTCTCGTCCAATAGATTTGAGGATGTCGATTGCGTTCGTGCTGTCTTTTTCTTTTGTAAAAATGTATACATCGTCCGCGTAGGGACAATGTACGATTCCCGGTAAACGGCAGAAAATTTTTCTAATTTCGTTGAAGGCGATCTGGAAGAGCGTGACAGAAAGAGGAGATCCTTGCGGAATGCCATTCATTAGCGGAAAGGAATCAGAAAGATGAATGTTGATTCTAACTTTGAACCGCCGATGCGACATGAGTGATTTGATGCAGTTAAAAAATTTGGGTCCAACATTCCATGATTTCAAGAGTCTTAAGATAACATGAAGACCAACTCTGTCAAATGCTTTTTCGAAATCAATTGAGAGAATTGTTACGCGATTTCGTTCGGAAATTGCTTTGCTTGTGAAATAATCAATATGTAACATAGCGTCGATGCACCCTCTACCCCGCTTGAAACCAACTTGTTGCTTTGTTATCAGGTTCTTGGTCTCAAGAAACCAAGATAATCTAGATGCCATAATCTTTTCCAATGCCTTTGAGAGGCAAGATAAAAGAGAGATTGGGCGATAATCCGATGCGATGGAGACCAGTTTCTACATGTAGGGTATATGGCCAGTCAAAAATACCGTATTATATAGGTCCAGTAAGTTCTTTTTACCTGAATTAGACAGCGCACTGATCATTTGGCAGGAGATGCGGTCTCGACCAGGTGTCCTCCCCTTCGACTTGGAGAGACAAGTTTCAAATTCCAAAGTGGATACGCAATTTTCCAGCAAGGTGGCACATCTGTCAATACAATTTGAAAGAGAAATTGGAGTCCTTTTATTTTCGATGAAAGCACTGGAAAAGTTGTTGTCAGAGGAATATTCGCACCACACTTTTTTAAAATAATTACAAATCATAGAAAGCGTGTTGTTACATCAAAGAAGCTTAGCTCGTTTAAGAAAGCTGTTGGATTGAAGAATAGAGAGATGAGCAGCCGTGCGAATCGCTTTAGACATAATATCAGCATCATGGTTGCAGTTACCGTTAAATAGCTTTGAATTCAGAAATGACTCCACCTGTTTGGAGTAATTGATCCAATCCGCTTTATCTAGGAGGAATTTGGCCTGTTTTGCTGGAGTAACAGAGGACAATGACAGTTTAAGATCGATTATGATAGAAAAGTTTTGATTATCAGAAATAAACCAGGAAATCAAAGGAAGAAGTGAGGGAGAGCAACATGTTAAATCAATATGTGAAAAAGTCTGATGAGTTGAAAAGTGCGTTGGTTTTCCATTATTTAAATTGCATAAATTGCTTTGAATCAAGGCCTTTTCTAAAACAGTGTCATGACTGTTGTTCCCTTTGGAGCCCAAGATGATGTTCCAGCTGTTGAAGTCGCCGGATATAATTAAAGGGGACGGGAGATGTACGGAGAATAAATTATAAAGCTCTTGCTGAGAAAACAGTTGCGAAGGTGGGCTATAGACCAAAAGCCCTGTACATTTTTAATTAAGATTATTTGTATCCTTATGGCTAGTATGTTTTAGCTTAAATTGCGTTTGTGAGGCATGTTGGATTTTATAAAAAGACCAACTCCTTGCTTGGAATATGAATTTTGATCAGCATTCGCCAAGTATCCAGTATATGATTTGGTTGGAATAGGATTAAAAGAGTTTCTACAATGATTCTCATAAATACAAAAGTTGGGTTAAAACCACTTATGAGTGTAAGGAGTTCATCAAAATTATTAAAAAGTCCTTTTATGTTTCATTGTAGATTTTTCCAAACTTTAGTTAATTATAGTGATATGATAAGGGAGTGATAGGTAGGTTATGTTGACATATCAGCGTCTCTGTCGAAAATGTCGCTATAGCAATTTTACGTGAATAATTAATTCTTACTAACAGAATAGGCAGTAAATAGATGGTTGCATACATTTGAAGTGCAACGAATGGGGAGGTTGGATTCATTACAGCTTGTAATTTGTTGACTAGAGTTGAGAACTGGTGATTCTGGGATATTAAGTTTATAGCCCTTATGATATATATTGTTGTTTTGATTTTTTCAATATTTGTTGTTGCTTTGAATTTTCAATATTATTTTTGCGGCTGATAGATCTGGTTTCTCTGCATGGTTTTTGCTAATGATAGAGCAGGTTTATCATTGGCGAGAGTTGGGGTTAAAGGCTTATTAAGCTTGATTTGCGAGGCCACGGCAGCGTAGATATTACTTTTGTTAATTCCTCGGATTTCAGTGAGATTTATTCCCCGGTCCTGCCCTTGCACTTCTTGGCCTATGCTACGGTAATTCTCCGTTTAGAGTTTTAAAATTTCACGCATTCGTGGGCATTGCTTGTCTAGCGCCGAGTACTGATCATTGGAATTTATGCAGAAACAACGGGTATATCTTTTAGCATGTATAGCAAGACGACAGTGCCATCTAGAGCTTTTTTATAGCGAAAGGACCGATTTGTGAAATTGTTATGGTGGCATCAGCTGGCGAAATAACCACTTATTTTTGTCAATCGGAGTGATAGTACTAATTTGCAAAACCAGAGAGACGGAATTTTTAATTTTTTTTCTTTGCGGTGATTCGTCCGCTACGGAAACCTATTTGAGTTTTATCTGGCGGCCCGGGCTATAAGGGCTTTTTATTGTCAGTTTATTATTTAGTAATTTAGGAAAAAAGACCACTCACTAAAAAAAGATTGGTAACTACTAAATAATGGAAAATACCAATTGTTTATATTTTTTTTTTCTTTTTTTCTTAGAATATATAAAGCACACACGGTACCCGCGATACTCAACTCAGCAAGACACGAGCCAAATACGCGCAAACGCCAAAAACAAGACGAAAAGAACACAGGCAATATTCAGAACACAAATCGACTACGAATGAAAAAATAAATAAATGGCTTTAGAGTTTCAAAATTGTAATAATCCAGCCATACCACAGATGATTACACCTAAAACAATTGCACGTACCTTACTCTTACAAGAATGAACGGACGGACAAAACCTACCTTACCGAATGGCCATCTCATGAGCCCTGGGCCATTCTTTACCCTTCCATGATGGCTACGGGAGACCCCAAAGATGTGTCCGAGGACCCCTAAGCTACCTCCCTCCCATGAGCCAAAAACCTTAGTACATTTTATATTTTTCTTTCCTCCGACGCAAACATACTTATATACAAAGAGCAAAAACATCTAATTAAAGCAACAAAAATAAAGTCTAGGATCCATTGCGCTTATAGGACAACACAATTCACGCCGAAAACTCTACACACACAAAATAAAATACTATTGGTATAGGTAATCAATGTGTGCGAGATTCAACATTCCAATAATCAAAGTGACGGCAACCAACCCTCATTTGTTGCACATCATTACGTGAATCACACATTTATAAAGTGACATTAAAAGCACATTTTTCAGCAGTTGCATTGACAGCAACGGATTGCTTTCCTTTACAATCCCTCGTGAACGCCCTCGAGTAGAACCTCTCGTATAATATGTATTTGGAAAGCCTCATCCAGTGTAGATCTCACTCAATTTTTATGGTTAACGTTGTCTTTCTCCATATTTCTCAATATCGCATACACTAACGTACAGTAAAAGAATTTAAGAAGTTTCTTCACAAAGTTTCAGTTTATAAATATTAGTTTATTTTTTTTTCATTTAAATATTTTTTTTTGAAATCTACAAATTACTGCGTAAAAAATCCTAAACTTCTGCTTCATTTGCGAGTGAAATAAACACTACAAAAAATAGATATATATACATTTATATATATATATATATATACATTTGCGTATTTGTCATAACACCATTTTCCTTTATTGTGTCGTTACATAAGTATAAAACTATATTTGCATATAAATTGTTTGGCATAAGATCCAAAATGTTATTTATTTATAAGTTTATATTTTCTGTATTCATACTTTCGTAGACACAAATGTTGCATTTTTCAAAAACATATATTATATGAAAAAGATTCTTCTATTCTGCATATATATTAGTTTGCGGAAAAAGAAATCCATTATTTTTTCGGTAGATGGCTGCAATGATAGATTTCTCGTAAAGTATCGATCAAACAATTTCATATTTATGCTCGTTGGAAAGGTGACATTTCGCAGTAAAAAAAATTCTTTTGCTGTTTTTTGTTTGGTGCATTCAGTTGTGAGTTACAGCGTGTTAAAAATGGAAGTGAACAAAGACAAAATTCGGTACATTTTACAGTTTTTCTTTGACAAAGGCGAAAATGCAAGCCAGGCGGCTAAAATTGTGAATGGTGTTTATGGTTCCGATATTGTAACAGCCAATTATGTGCAATTTTGGTTTCGTAGATTCCGTTCAGGAATTTTTGATGTTAAAGATGCACCACGCACAGGTAGGCCGGTCGTCGAAAATGTCGATAAAATCGAAGAAATGATCGAAGTTGACCGGCATGTTAGCAGTCGTAACATCGCCCAGGAGCTAAAAATCGACCATAAAACAGTTTTAAACCATTTACACAAAGCTGGATTCAAAAAGAAGTTCGATATTTGGGTGCCACACCAATTAACAGAAAAAAAAACATGATGGATCGAATTTCCATCTGCGAAGCCTTAGCCAAACGGAATGAGATAGACCCATTTCTTAAACGGATGGTGACTGAAGATGAGAAATGGATCACATACGATAACCCTGTGCGAAAACGATCGTGGTCAAAGAGCGGTGAAGTGCCTCAAACGGTCGTCAAACCAGGACCAACGGCCAGGAAGGTTTTGCTATGCGTTTGGTGGGACTGGAAGGGGATTATTACATCAAATCATTCATGTCGCATCGGCGGTTCAAAGTTAGAATCTACAATCATCTTTCTGATTCCTTTCCATTAATGAATGGCATTCCGCAAGGATCTTCTCTCTCTGTCATGCTTTTCCAGATCGCGTTCAACGAAATCAGCAAAATTCTTTACTGTGTACAAAGATTAGAACATTGTCTCTACGCGGACGATGTATACATTTTTACAAAAGAAAAAGATAACACGAAAGCAATCAACATCCTCGAATCTCTTGGACGAGAGATCTCCGCTTGGGCAAACTCGTCAGGGGCTAAAATTTTCATACAAATATCTTAAACAATGCATATTTGTCGAAAACAGATTTGCGATGCAGGAAATCTACTTATACATATTAATGGCTTACCACTACTAAACGTGCAGACGCTGCATATTCTCGGGCTCACTTTTTACAACAAACATCCATGGAAAGCACACTGTCTTCGGTTAAAAAATTCTATTTTAACAAAGGCGAATTTCATACAGTAAATTGATTGGATCTTACCAAAATGCTTGTGTTAAGCAAGATTGGCTATACTTTGATAAATTATGGCAATAGCTGCAAATCTAATATCAACATCCTTAAACCGGTCTATCATCAAGCCGTCGGGGCAAGTTTTTATGCTTTTCGGACGATGCCCATAAATAATATTATAATTGAAACTGGTCTCCCAACTTTAGAAAATAGACTTTATGAGTTAAAAACCAAAATAGTCCCCAAATCTCTTAATTCAAACAAATCTATTCTCGGCGATGACGTGAGAAAGATTATTATTGCGAAGAAAATTCGAAAGTCACCATCTGCAATTGACTATTGTTTGTACGTCGCAAGAGAATTGAACATTCCCTGAAAAATTTTCCGCTCTTTTGGTGTTAAACCTCCATGGATTTTGGAAGACTGCTCTTTTCACATCTCGCTGTCTATGCGCAAAAAAGAAGATACTCCAAATTACGTCTTCAGGAATCTAATAGCTAAAAAAACCCAAGTATTGGAGAGTACTGGTTGGAATCTTTTATACACACACGGCTCAAATCTTTTGGCCTGCCTCCTGCTTGTGCTACAGGACAGGTTCTTCTCAATCATATTTTTCACGAAAGTGCTTCAACGTTCAGATTCGCAGCCAAAGTCGTCCTTCATGCCCATAAAAGCAAACTCAAAACCGTTGTTGTTACCGACAGCTTGTCTGTATTCCAACTATTCGGAACCCTTCGACTTCGAGATGGAAACCATCAACAAATTAAGAAATATAATTACTACACCCGACGGAAAAATTAAAATGTTATGGGTACCTAGTCATATCGGTTTATTGGGAAATGAGCAGGCTGATCGAGCTGCAAAAGATGCTGCTTCTGCTCCTCTAATTATGGTTGAAGTCATGGAAAAATTGGATCTTCAAAGATACATTGGGAGAAAAGTTAAAGTGAAAATTGCAGAAGGAAATTTACAATACCATCATCAACACTACTCTTCCATTAACCCTCAATTAATTCCACCTTTATATCCAACAAACGTTGAGAAAACCAAGATCCAAACATTTCCGAGAATTCCCCTTAGTCATACTATCGCAACTCACCAATGGATCTTAAAGAAGTCTTTCTCCCCAATCTGCAGTTCTGGACAAACCCTAACTATAAAGCACATTCTCTGCGACTGCCCTAAGTTTTCCTTGGCTAGAAGTATTGCATTTGGAACGACTAACCCTTTGGACATTCTAAAATCACCTTCAGAACCGAACATAAATTCTATATATTACTTTGAGCCGATAGCCTGTGTTGCTAGTGCTCAATGTCTCTTTTTTTAGTCTAAGAATTCAATTCATTAGTCTAAAATTAAAATAATAATAATAAGAATAATATATATTACTTTATTAATACTACTAAGCTCATTATCTAATGTACATTTATTTATATTAGAGCCGATAGCCTGTGCTGCTAGTGCTTAATGTCTTTTCTTTTTAGTCTAAGAATTTATTTCATTAGTCTAAAATTATAATAATAATAATAATAAGGTTAAGAGCTAGTTTAAGTAAGACGCAGGTAAATTACGCGTATTAAGCAAAGTTGCTTTAATGAACTTTAAAGAGTCCGATAATGAGAATAAGTGATAGACATCATTTAGGTTCTTGCAACCACTCTGAGCAGGTTAAACAGCTCATAATTATATTTACATAGGCTAAGCTTAACCAAGATAAAGTGCCTAGAGAAGCGGTTGGCGACATTAAAGCTTATTTCACCAAGTAATGCAGGCGCGTCAGTAGCACCATTTATTACTTTGATTAAAAAGAAAACGCCAACAACAAACCTACGTTTCTCAAGAGACGATAAGGATAACAGAAGCAACCTATTTTCATAGGTAGGAAGAGAGGCAACCGGATCCCAACCCAAATTCCTAAGGGCAAACAGCAAGAATTGCTTTTTAAGAGATTTAATTGAATCTACATAGCACCTATATGAAGGAGACCACCCAACAGACGCATACTCAAGAATGGGTCTAACCAAACACATGTACAGCCTTTTAGTAATGTAAGGATCATCAAGCTCTTTGGACCACCTCTTTATAAAACCAAGCTCGGACTTAGCTTTGCTTAACGAGGGCTCAATAAGCAAATTAAAACGTAACCTATGATCAAATAGAACACCTAAATCTGTGAACGTATCGACGTCCTCCAACCTATGCGAATCAATGAAATACTGAGTAATGAATGACTTTCTTCTCGAGAAAGAAAGCTTCTTACATTAATTTAGATTTAGTTTCATAACATTCAAAGAACACCATGCAACCAAATTATCCAAGTCACTTTGAAGCTTATGTGATTGCGATTCTACAGAGAAGAAAGAAAACAGTGTCACACCAGCAGCATATATTAGTTTGGCGAAAAAGAAATCCATTATTTTTATATGAACTTCAGGACTTTATTTAACATGCTTCGGATTGTCCGATTTGGGTCAAATATGCACCGTTTTGTTGTATGATTTGTTGCTATTTTAAAGGTAACTTCAAAATGCCTCTCTCATAGAAGTCCTGGTCTTTATTTGCAAAAAACTCTAGTAGTCGATTTCCACAATCCTCCCTAGATTCCAATTTTTTATCATTAAAGAAATTTTGCAATGCAAGAAAAAGATGATAATCGCTTGGTGCCAAGTCCGGACTGTATGGCGGATGCATTAAAACTTCCCAACCAAGCTCCCGAAGTTTCTGGCGAGTCACTGTAGATGTCTGTGGCCTAGAGTTGTCCTGGTGGAACACGACACCTCTCCTGTTGGCCAATTCTGGCCGATTCTGGTCAATCGCTATCTTCAAACGGTCCAGTTGTTGACAGTAGAGATCAGAATTTAGCGTTTGGTCATATGGAAGCAACTCATAATAAATAATCCCCTTCCAGTCCCACCAAATGCATAGCAAAACCTTCCTGGCCGTTGGTCCTGGTTTGACGACCGTTTGAGGCACTTCACCGCTCTTTGACCACGATCGTTTTCGCACAGGGTTATCGTATGTGATCCATTTCTCATCTTCAGTCACCATCCGTTTAAGAAATGGGTCTATCTCATTCTGTTTGGCCAAGGCTTCGCAGATGGAAATTCGATCCATCATGTGTGGCACCCAAACATCGAGCTTCTTTTTGAATCCAGCTTTGTGTAAATGGTTTAAAACTGTTTTATGGTCGATTTTTAGCTCCTGGGCGATGTTACGATTGCTAACATGCCGGTTAGCGTCGATCATTTCTCCGATTTTATCGACATTTTCGACGACCGGCCTACCTGTGCGAGGTGCATCTTTAACATCAAAAATTCCTGAACGAAATCTACGAAACCCAAATTGCACATAATTGGCTGTTACAGTATCGGAACCATAAACACCATTCACAATTTTAGCCGCCTGGCTTGCATTTTCGCCTTTGTCAAAGAAAAACTGTAAAATGTACCGAATTTTCTCTTTGTTCACTTCCATTTTTAACACGCTGTAACTCACAACTGAATGCACCAAACAAAAAACAGCAAAAGAATTTTTTTTACTGCGAAATGTCACCTTTCCAACGAGCATAAATATGAAATTGTTTGATCGATACTTTACGAGAAATCTATCAGTGCAGCCAACTACCGAAAAGATAATGGATTTCTTTTTCCCCAAGCTAATATTAAGATATCACTGGACATAATCACCAGGGGAAAATCATTAATGTATAAACTGAACAAAGTGGCTACCTTGAGGTACGCCAGACGTCATGGAGAATTCATCCGAGGTGATGAAGTTAAACAGAACCCTGAAGGAACAATTGCGCAGATAACAGCCTTCACTAAATTTCACTAAATAGAAAGGGAAGCCTGAGGCTTGGAGTCTAAAGAATTGCCTGTTTGGCAATTCTACGCCCACGCTGTGGTCGTATTTTTTACTTTTTGTATGGAAATTTTGTTATTCCTTATTTATTTTACTGCTTTGTACGATTTTAAAAACTAGTTAATTATAAAAGTGTTTGAATTTATTGCAATATGTTATATTTTTCGTGTTGATAGCATTTTGGCTTTTGCGATCAGCAGTTGCTCTCGTCAAAAATAGCGTTTTGTTGATTTTTAGGCGTTGTTGCTTTCAAACATCTGGGCTGGTTTGCGGTGTTTACTGTTTTTCCCCTCGCTTACAACGTTTTTAATCGTGTGAAGTTCACGTACTAATTTAAGAGCTCATTTTTGAATACGTGACAAACTTTTTGCTTTTTAACTCTTCACCATTCTATTTTGTCTGCTGCTTTCTGATATGGAGTGTTTATTTACATCATATTGAATCGAAACACGCCCTGATTCCGAGCGATTCATCACTTGTTGGGTTTGCGAGAGCCATTGTCATGCGAAATGTGCAGGTATCAATGGCTATGCTGCAGATGCAGTGCTGGATCTTTCGCAACGACGCCGTGACGTTCTCGTGACATTAAGCGCAAAGTTTGAAAAAATGAAAACGATGTTTCATGAATGTCGCTACTTAGAGCACTTACTTCTCTTCTCTTACTTCTCTTTAAATCTCTAAAAGACCAGCTCGCAGTGTAACTTGCGGTACTTCACCTCCGTCTTCGCCCAAATCACGAATGACAATTGCTTGATGGCCGTAATTCCCCGAAAGGCAAATATTCGCCTGAAACCTGTAAGGATAACATAAAAATTACCTTGTCGCAAAAGTCCCGCACGTTAATTTTAAGCGTGTTAGCATTTTCAAATTGGCTTTACATCAACAGAGAGTTATCTCGTCTTTTAAAATATTAGTTTCGACTAAAAACATGGAAATTTTGTTAACCAAACTACTGTGGCCAGTTGATCCTTAATAAAGTACTTCATTCCTCGTGATTGATGTCGTAACACTAATTTGGCATTTCTCCCGTCTCAAGAAATTAAATGTATCTTCAGGTCCATTAACTTTCATTTACCGTAATGTTGAGGGTCTCATCTCAAAAATTTTGTTCTACTTACCTAAATTCAATGACCAAGGAGCTTTCTTATGTGGCTTTCACTGAAACCTGGTTAAAGCCTGACTTACATTCGTCGGAACGCTTTTACAATTCTTTCTAGGTTTTCAGAAAAGATTGTTTGGATAGCACGGGTGGAGGTGTTTTCATTGCCATATCTGCTGCAATCCCGTCCTATTCATTTGAATTTCTTAGTCCTCCTGACGTTGAGTTTATTCTGATTTGAGCGAAAATTGTCAGTAAAGAATTATATGTAACTTGCCCCTATATTCCTTCAAATGCAGATATCTCTATTTATAAGAAACATGCTGGCCTCCTTGAGGCGCGGCCATAAAATCTAAACTTTCTGATGTGGTCGCACCGCTGCTTAAATACTACTTTCACACATGATGCTCGATTTTTCTGTTGAGAATATTGAAACCCTACTATCATAGTTCTGTAATGCCTAGATTATGCCTACTAACCTAGCTGTCACTGGAAAAACGCAGATTCATTATTTGCATTTCCTTTTTAATTAAGATAATAAATGGTACTATCGATTCGTCCAAATTAGTAGGTTAAATAAGCTTTAATGTTAATAATCACTTCTCTAAGAACTTTATATTCATAAAATCAATGTAAATATAATTTTGACCTGTTTATCGCGTTCAGAGTTGTTTGCAGAAACTTAACTGATGGCTATAACTTAATTTCAGATTATTTGAAGTCTTTCAAAACAACTTTGCTTAATACACGCGATTTACCTATGCCATATTTAGATTAACTTACAATCTTAGCATCTCATGATAATTCGAAAGTTAGCTGGTGTTGTTTACTGGTATCATTTGCCAAGCTTTTGCATGTTTGCAATACCTTAGGGGTTCACTTGTAACTTGAATCCGTACCGGTTGTAAATACAGTGTGCCAATTGTGGGCATGGTTTTTTCTTTCTTATTTAATTGTATAAGGTGTTAGCAAAAATGTTGATTATTTTATCACTTGAAAAAGGCACTTATTGTGGAAAATTGGTACAACATTTATTAATCAAAATACTTTCCATCATTTGCTACAAGATTTTCCCAACTTTCTGGCAAAATGGCGACACTGTGTTGAAAGAAAGATATTGGTTTGGCAGCGATCCAAACTTCAACCCATTTTCGCACCTTTTTCACTTAAGGGACTCGGGTGCAGGCCATGTCCAATGAGTACGCTGGTTGCGGGGGAAGAAAAAGTATTTTGATCGTCGCGTACACTGAATAAATCAATAATATTAAATGGAAAACTGTTATTTTATGTAGACGAAGGTCAAAACCATCGAATTCAACCGTTATATACACTGGTATTTCCCATTTCTTTATCATATTTACCTTTTAGAAGTCGCTGGTCAAAATTTTTGCAAACACCTAATATATGATTTTTTGTTCTTCTTCATATCTCTTTATGTACTTCGTATTAATTTTCGATAATAATTAGTATAAGATTTACTTTTAAGAGTCTATTGAATTCGACTGTTAATTTATTTTAGCTAATTTTCATGTATAAGTAAATAAATAAATAAAAAATTCCGCTATTATATGAAATATTGTTCTCTTGTGAAAGCCAAAAATAAAATATCAAACCGACAAAAACACCCTGTGCATACGCAGACGTTACATCTTTTATACCTATCACCGTGATCCTAAAAAAAAGGAAGAACTAAATTTTCATACTCTAGAGATGATTTGTAGAGGTACTACAGCGTTTCTCGTAGAATATTTGGTCAAATTTTTGTAGATTTATCTGCTGTACTTTGTGAGTAATGAACAAAATAAACATTTTTTCCCAGTCCGTGTTATAGAGGATGAAAATTTTGTTCTCTTACTTGTTTTGTCTTTTTTAAGATAACGTTGATCGGTATAAATGATTCGGTCCCGACCGGATTTAATTTTCTTACTTATTTTTTATTCACACTATGTACACATATGTAAATAAAATCCATTAATAAAATGAAACAAATCTCTTGAATTTGAAAGGAATGTAAACGTAATTATTCAAAATGGAAAAGCACTATAATGCTACCTGCCCATTTCGTCAATAAAAGTAACAGATTTTCTCGTGGAAGTGTCTATAATTCAGAAATCTGGTGGACTAGCTGAATATAGCCCACTGCTAGTATATACCAAGCGATTTAAGTGTCTTAAGTAGCACAAGAAAATACATTTACTAGTACTTTTGATCCTGGGACAGACCTCCTTCCTATCAACAACTTTAAACTTTGAACGGCTATGAACATATTTTTGAATTTTGTTC
Organism: Glossina fuscipes; assembly: GCF_014805625.2. Classification (NCBI taxonomy): domain Eukaryota; kingdom Metazoa; phylum Arthropoda; class Insecta; order Diptera; family Glossinidae; genus Glossina; species Glossina fuscipes. The sequence goes on along the minus strand of NW_024003943.1, from coordinate 10,050 downwards.
GCTTAGTAGCCATAACAGAGTTCATGTGATTGCATCAATTTCGGCATACCAAAGGAACTGTACCAATAAAAAACTTCAATACCAATTTTGCTGGAATATAAGAGTATTTATTTATTTTTATTTACTTACACATGAAACTCAGCTAATATAAATTAACAGTCGAATTCAGTTGACTCTTAGAAGTAAATCTTATATTATTAAAAAACAGTATAAAGTATATAAGTCCATGTAAAAAAAAAATAAAAAAAAAACACAAATAATTAAACAATAATTCACTTATTATTAAATAAGAAAAAAACAAGCATGTACATAACTAGCAAAGAGGGTACGTTTTTCAAGTGACAGTTAGGCTAACAGGCACAATCTATTTTCATAACGAAGCAGAGAGACAATCGGGTCTCAACCCAAATTCAGTAGGAATTCACTTTCAACGGATTCAATTGAATCTACATAATATCTATAGGAAGGGAACTATAGAACACAGGCATACTCAAGTATGCTCATGTGCAGCCGTTTTTTAATGTAAGGATCATTAAGGTCTTTAGACCACCTCTCCATGAAAACTATCGCCGACCTAGCTTTACTTACAAAGAGCTCAATGTGCAAATTAAAACGTAACCCTTGGTCGAATAGAAACCCTAAATCGATGAACGAATCAACATTTTCCAACTTGTCTGAATCACTGAAATACTCAGTATAGAAAGACTTCTTCCGCGAGAAAAGAAGGTCCTTGCACTTTCTTAAATTTAATTTCATAAAATTTAACATCGAAATTATATATGTAACCAAATTATCTGAGCCAATTTAGAGCTGATTGCGAATCTAAAGAGTAGCAAAAAAACAGTTTAACTTCATCAGCGTCAAAACCGTCCTAAGTGGCTGCCTTGAGGGACGTCAGACGTCACGGTAAATTCATCCCAGCTAATGAAATTAAACAGAACCCTAAATAATCTGTTATGAAGATAAGAGCATTTTACTAAGTACAAAGCACAGCCGGAGATCTGGAGTTTGAAAACCAATAAGTTATGGTTAATTACCTCAAACGCTTCACTAAACTCAGAGTATCCAATATCCGAGCGAGGGCCACTAGAAAAAGCCGGAAAAACATAGCAAACAAATTCGAAAAAATACGTAACAGTTGATCTTCCTTTCAGAAAGCCATCCTGGAATGGAAAAACATAAAATTTGACAGCAAAAATTAAATGCTGAGTAACAATTCTCTCACACAATTTAGCTAAGATATTTAACTTGGCAATGCCTCCATAGTTCTCAACATGCTATCTGTTCTATGCTTTTGAAGCGGAAGAAGGGACCGATTCATGCAACGCAAACGGAAAACACCTGATTTCATATGCTAATTGAAAATCTTTGAAACAACACCACACAGTTGTTCAGAGCATGATTCAAGTATAGATGATGAAATATCATCAGATTAAGGCGCGCAACTATATTTTAGAGACCTCAAACAATTTAGAATGTTATTTTCGGCAATGACCACGTTAGGAATCAAAATCGAGTTAGCCAACTGATATGGACAATTAACAGTTAAATTGAATCTCCGCAGACGTGTCAGGCGCCAGTCTTGACAAAAATATTGTCTTTCGGGAAATTATTACCATCAGGCGGAAGTCATTCGTATTAGGAACGTTAGGAATTACGGGTAGAGAACTTTGATTTGGGGAGAAAACAGAGACAGTGACTACCTCTGATTTTGCAATTTGTGCGACTTGTGCAGCATGGTGTCCAGCAGATGCACCTGAACAGTTAGAGGGAGAGGGGGATTTATTGTTTGGTTTATTTGTTTTGATCGTATAGACTGAAAGGATCAAATGGCACCACTCGAAGGAGATATCTGTGTCACCTCAGCATAGCTGACACAAAGAGTGCTTACCAGCTTGTTCGTATTATTTGTGTTACCAGAAATGTTTACGATGGAAAAGATGGTAATGCCTTTGGAGGCAAGGGTAAAGCACTCGATACCTTAACCGGATTTGCCAATGGCGGATCCACAAATTCTATCGTTGACGATGAGGAATGATGGTAAGCAATATGCACAAATGTAGGGGATTTATGCGGAGATGGAGGTGAAATTCCGCACGCAAGTTGGCAGTCAAGTAAACGTCGTACGATAGTTCATATTAAGAACGATTAAATTTCCAGATGGAGAGTTTTAATTTGCCTTGCCCAACATGGTGAGCAGCGGACACACTAGGAGGTGCGGCGAATTTATTATTTCCATTAATATTCTTCGACAATTTAGACAGAGTAGCCTGATTCATACCATTGGGAGGAGATACCCTTACCTCCTCAATACAGCTGAAAAAAGCAATAAAGAAAAAAATTAAAAAAATACATTATAAAATAAATAAAGCGCGCGCGCAAAGTTATCATATTTACCTTAATCCAGATCTGATAAAGATCTAAACAGTGAGGACTGTGTTGGATCCAAACCCCTCTGCGGAATATCTTAGCAATATTATTACGTCGCGCAGCCTACTTTACGTAAAAAGGGTCAGAAAGTGATATTCCACTGTGGCCGAATTTGTTATACCTACTATCTTTCTATTAAAACAGAGTACACAAATATTGTGTCCGTTTAGAAGTAATGAGCAAAAGACCACAGTACAACGTAAAGTGAGAGCACTTCTGTTTTCAAAGGCACAAAAATAGGTCTTTTGCTCATTACTTCTAAACGGACACAATATTTGTGTACTCTGTTTTAATAGAAAATTTGTAATATCGTTGTCATAGTATTTGTTTTTTTGCTGGAAATAGATTTGATTTTTTTTGTAAACCCTCGAATCACATTTCCAAATATTCCAAATAACGTTTTTCCTCGATTTTGGTAAAATGTAAATAAGGGCTGATATTTATTCAAACAATTTATGAATGTAGTAGATGTCGCATAAATGTTTGTATGTTTTGAATTTAAATAATCAAAGAAATAAAAACTTTAAGTAACTAGAAAATGGTTTACAACTAAACCTGAATATAATTATGGTTATAATATTCATTTTGTGATTTAATTTAGTAACACTTTTGCTTGCCTTTAGTTATGGACAACTGTTGAGGAATGTTGAATACTACGTTCGAACTCTTCTAAACTGAGCGCCTGGTTTAAATTTAATAGGGGAAGTTTTCCGGCTGATGCTTGGGCTAATAGTTCGGGTGAAAACCATTGAGCCAATTGATTACTAGTAGGTGATAAGCAACCGTCTCGCTGATAATTTAAATTTGGAGCCATTGCGTTATTAGCAGCCGCGAGATGGGAACCCGAAAGATCTGCAAATAGTAAAGTTATTCGCGCAAATAAGGCAGATTGAAGAGAGAGGAACGAAATTTGCCTTTCAATTTAAAATTCTTTAAGTCCATAAAATCCATAAAATAAATATATCTTATCTTACTTTTTTATACTCAGTTTATATGTATGTTCCAAATACGCATCAAAGACTTCGTATTAAAATGATTGAATAGTTGATCAACAGAAAATAAATACACAAGGTTCAAATTGGGTACAAATATTTCTTATCAAAAAATAATCACATTGTTAAAGCGTGTCACAGATAGTTTTTAGCGGCTATCTTTCGTAAATGAGCAACGAAGAAAAATTCAATGCTGTAGTTTCCGCCGGCATACGTCAGACAATATACATAATACGCAATACGTACATAATATATACACGATCGAGAAAGAAAAGATATTTTTGTTCAAAATTAAGTATCTACGTTATTCATAGATCTCTTGGGATGCGTTTCTTAACAGGAAAATTGTAATTTGTAAACAGAAAATTGAATTGTTATTAAAGTAAGCGGAGCTGAACAAAAAGCGGAATTTTGGTCCTCGAGTTCTATAGATTTTCCAAGATAGGTACTTAACTTGTTGGATTTTGTACTTAAATTTATGTCAACGCTATTGTGATTTACAATGGACGAAAACCACGTATATACTTGGTCTCTGATGCGTTTTCAAACACATTACAAACGGAGTTGCAATGTTAGTGAAGCCGCCCTTATGGTGGTGCTTATATCAGTAATGATTCTTTGTTTTATTTTAAACATACTTGGATGACCGCTAACCACTTCGTGTTGCTGCATATGTTTTTGATTTTGTTGCTGCAATAGTTTTTGAACAGATAAAGATCGTTGCTGATATATATGTTGATGCTGTTGTTGATGTAACTGAGCCATACTATTAATATTCTGAGCATTGGCTAATGACTGTGGAAAGATGTGCGGAGGCGGAAACGATTGATTAATAACCAGCTGCATATGCTGAGTTGATGTATGATTGCCTTTGGATTGATGTTGCTGCAGTTGTTGTAATTCCAGCTTTGTAGCATGCGTTATGTGAGGTAAAATTTGTTGTTGCTGGTGCTGTGTTGACTGCTTTTGTTGATTTTGCCCCACTGTAGGATGTGGCTGCGTTTGTGATGTTGGTGTCAAATGTTGTACTTGTGGCATTTGTAAAGTAGTCATCGGTCCCTTAAGAATTGGACGTCCTTAAAGTGAAGTACTTTAGCAGGGTTCGCTTAAATTACATACAATATGTCATACCTATAGGTTTACTAATTGTAACGATATTAGAATTGATTGTTGGAGACGGCCATTTAAGAAGTTGTTGATTTCGTAGGTGACCAGGCTGATGGCGATGATGTTGTGGGGATATCTGTTGCGGTTGCTGTTGTGATTTTAAAGGTGATACTTGCTGTGCTGTTTTCGATGATATTAGATGATGATGTTGCTGGGATTCTTGATGTACACTGCCGCTACCAAGAATCATTCTGGGTTGAGAGGTTTGTGGATGCTGATGCTGAATTTGATGTTGAATATGTTGTTGTTGCAGTGGAAATATGTCACACGAAGGATTTCCACTCTGAACAAAAAGCACCGGGAATTAGTAAATTAAGGTGCCATTGCAAAGCAATCGGTAAAATCTTTTTTTTTTTAAATCATTTCAGTGATGTCTACGCTTAATTTCAGCGCTAAATATATATTGAGTGAATAATGCAAACACTTTCTGTAAGCAAACTTCTACTCGCAGAGCATTGAAATCAGCGCAGACAACAAGACAGATGCAATAACTTGAGAAAGCAAAAGTACCGACTAATTCATGCGTCGGTTTAATTAACCAATTCCTGGTACATTTTGATTAGAGTTTATAATGATATTAAATGTTAATCCTTAATACTATCGGTTCTTTAGATGTACCTGCTGCGTTTGTGAATGTTGTTGTTGCATATGTTGTAAGTGATAGTGTTGTTGCTGTTGCTGATTATGTTGTGGAGAGGTTTGAGAAGATGCGTTCTGTTGAAAAGATACATCTTTATCGGCTGTCATTTTTCTTAGTACAGATGTGGGTGTAAACGCCAATGGAGTAGGTGAATTTATATGTCGGGATGACGGTTGAGGGTTGTGCAAATGATGGGGTTTCATCAGTTCACTGTTAACCGTACTATTTCCTGGAATGCTTCCTTGCTGTTGTAACAGATCAAAATCCAAATGATGTTTACGTGTTTCTTGTCTTCGCCGCAATACTACTTCTTGCTGTTGTTCCTCCAGTTTTTTTTTCAAGGCGTGCTGCAGAATCGTTTGCGTGTGTATTTGCAGTTCACGTTGAGATGGTATAACTTAAAAGAATTTAACACATGCATCTTAAATGAAGGTAGCGTACATAAAAAAATGTCACAAATTTTAGCTAGAATGCCTAATGTTGGCCTCAAAATCAGTACGAGATTAGACTCAATCCGTTGTCTTGATTAGGTTGGAATTAGTCTTTTATGAACACTTTCTATTGAAAAATAATTTGTACGCAGAAAGAGTTCAATTAAACTGGTAAACTGAGCCTTATCTCGAAGATTGGTGTGTAAATTGGTTTTTCAATACAAACAGAAATTGCGCACTTTGAATAAACACTTCAGTTATTCTACGAAATATGATATGAACAGGTAGAAGTTCAAACATAAGAAATAACTCACATAAGTGGGCAGAATTTTCCTGCTGTTGCGAACTCTGCAGGACTAATTGTTTTTGTTGGTCTTTGGGTTGTTCCAGGCAATTGGAGTGTGTTTTATTACTAATATCTGGTGCTGTTGATACAGCCTGTGTCTCATTGAACATTGTAGCCGTAAGGGCCATCAAATTAACATTACCACCAGCCGCAGGAGTACCACTACGCGAATTTCCGTTTAATACTTTGGACACAACCTCGCTTCCGTTTGATGGAGAATGCAATCTCCTAAAATCTCGATCATTGTAATTCAGATTCACTTCGACTATACCTGATGCTGAAAAAAATAGGAAATAATCAAAACGTATACTTTAACTTCCTCCAGTCTTTTCTTACGATGCACAAAAGGATGAGTATTTATTGGATTGGAATTGGCTGAACCATTAGCACGTAGCGGTGACAATTCACAACAGGAGGTCACCGGAGACGTCTGAATTGACATTAAGTTTTGTTGCGTGGTCAGCGAAGGGGTTACAGAACGCGAACTATCGTTCAGTATGGAAGTAATAACATCTTTAATGTATGGCGATGCGTTGGGATTCTTCAACTCCCTTTCCAGAAAAGCTTGTGAAAACTCCCCCTTGGATAAGGCTACGATATTGCATATAAAAACACAACTGCTTTAAATATTCAAAAAAGTGAGTCATATTCGCTGTAGCGCGAATCCTTTATATCCGTCACTGTAATAAGTTTTAGCTAATCTGCTTAACAGTTCGTTTTCTTAAAGAATGCAGAACAATTGAGTATGTAATATAAACCAAGGAAAACATCAACATCAATATATATAAAGAATTTGGTTTTTTGCGGCTTTATTACTACTAAATTTTAGCACGTCTCTTTTGTAGAACATGAAACGTGCATATAATTCAAAAGAAAATATATGTGCTATTCACAGAGACACCACGTAATGCCAAACGTAAACGTTTTTATAGACCAAATCGCTACTTACCGCTGAATCTACGCATTTTAAAAGGTCTACAATTTTTAAATATTACTTAAATAATGACATCCTGTGGATAATAAGTACTACAAAGAGGAGGAATTCATAACTTACATTGCAACAAATTTTGCATTTCCATTTGTTTTAGGGGATGATGACCTAAAATAAATGGTAGCATACATTGAGGTGGCTGCACAGATAATGCTGAAAAAGTTTCGTTCTCAAAGTGCTGCGGTGGTATTGGTGCTGACATATGATACTGTGACTGATCCGCTTGCTGTATATTTGACGGCAGCATTTGCAAAAACTTTTGTTGGTAGATTGTTTGGTGTTGTTCTTGCATTGGTTTGGCGAGATCCTCATGCCTGATCATATTGGAAAGCGGTACAGGAATCGACTGTGTGAGGATTCCTTGTTTTTCCACGTTTAACGCTTCTTGCAATGCTGTTGCCGAACTGCTAAATAACCGATCAGGGTGTGAATCCATCATTACATTGATCGCCAACCCAACGTCGCGAGGCTTGTTATCTCCTGCTCCCAGTTGATTTAACAGTCGCTTGAAGGCTTCTACATCCTGATTAGTTTTTGGAGAAGGCGATGAATCGGGAGGGTCAACACACCTATTGGCGGTGCTGCCAGAGTTTCTTATTGGCTTGGCACCACAACCTGGTATTTCTGTGTGCTCGCTCTTAGTATCAAGAAGGCGCATGCGAGCCTCCAGCTCCTCAACACTCAATGCTAACACTTTATATAAGCAGAGCAAATAACTCTTATGATTTAAATTTTTAACATTATTTTGTTAATAAACTAACAGTTTGGTATTGGTTACCTACCGGCATGAGGTAAAGATTTTGGAAGATCTGGAGTTAGAAAATGATTATTCCTGAAGAACGCCATAAGAGAATCCGTTCCATTACCCTTTAATTCTTTTTCTTTGTCATCTAAAAAATATTTTGTTTACTTCATTACTTTAATAAGATGATATGGATTCTTTCACACCTCCATAAGGTTTACTTTGACTGGCTACTGGAACAAACTCATCATCTTTATTAGTCTCCTTGTTCACAAACCAACGACTAAAGCGTGAAGTTCCTATCTCATTTGAAATAATGTTTTGATCACCCGCCTTGAATAAAAGGAAAAAAAATGGGAACAAAAGCATTGAAACGTAACATCGCCAATAGAAATAATAATTTAACATTTCTGTGTAACATCTTTCTTTTGACCTTACAATTATAGGATATTCTAAGGAATCCATATCGAAGAAATTTAGTATATCATCAACATTTCCTGATTTACTAGATGGCGAAATCTGCGAAGTTGCGTCTTTTACTTCAGCTAGATGGTCCGAAGACAAATGTTTGCCAATTTTTTCATCCTTAAGTTCGTTAGTGTGATTGTTTCCTTGACCATTTGTATCTGAGTTATTATTTATTGACATACCCTCATCATCATCTGCATGATCGATACCATCTTCAGCATGAAAATCCTTTTCTACATTATTTAGAATTATAGCTTTGTGGTCATTTGCACTTTCCAACTTTCGATTATTACTAGGCGAAGACGATGAACTATCACTGTGCTTTTCGTCATTTTCGTTTACAAAATAGCTGTCTTCGTGTTCATCAATTTCCTCAAAGCCATGCAGTTCAATAGTGTCGTGCTGAGAAGTGGGACCACCACTGAACCATTCAGGCTCATCTTTATCCTTTTCCTTCAGTTTTGGTTTTTCTTTTTTCTCAAATGCATGATTTTGGCTACGTCTAAAGGACATTGTGCGTTGTATCATACACGATTGCGACAGCTGGAAACGGTGATTAGCATTTAAATCTATGCTGTTGTCCTCACAAGTAGTTGCATTATAACGCCTTGTATTGTATCCGTTATCTTTGTTTTCATGCTTTTCGCTGCGTGCATAACTTTCTAGCACACGACGATCGTAAGGACGGCGTTCTCCTAGGTTACGTTCGCAATTGCGTGCTTCTGGGAATCGCAATACCGCACGTGGAGAGTTATCATTACTGTTGTCTGGTGCTGATTCAACACTGGTGAAATTACCGTGAAAATTTTTCTCCCTTTCTACTCTAGTACCACCGCTGTTAGACCTGTAATCCCAACAAACTTCACGAGAGACTAAGCGTCCGCTGCCTATGCGACGATCCAAACGCTTCGCGTTGTTACTCTTATTACATGTTGGATTGATTTCAGCGTGCGAATCGCTCATCAATGGTAGCCAGTAAGGATGAGTCTCCGTGTTAGAATGATCTGCTGCAAAGTAAACAAAAGTGCTTAAAAGTGTGCCATTTTAAAGTGATAATAAATGAGTAATCACTCCTAGTGCATGGTAACATTAGCTAACTGTTTATTCCAGTATTTATTTAAGTAATTTTTATAGCGGTAAAAGCAATCGTGACAAGTAAGAAAATTGAACGGGGGACCGAATCCCCTATACCAATCACCGTTATCCTGAAAAAGACAAAAGTAAAAGAGCAAAATTTTCATGCTCTATAATATGAGTGGGCGCAGATGATTTCTTCTATTTTCAAAGGAATATTATTCTAAGAAGAATATTCAATACAACGTTTTGCGGACTTTGCAGTCCTTTGACTATTTTCGTTTTTGGTAACGGGAGAATGTTTGCCACAAATACTACAAAGTTGCGCAAACAAATGAACAGGCGGACGTGTTTAAGTACATTCCAAATGTGAAACTGGTCAAGAATTTATATTCCTTATGGGGCTTTTGAAGCTTGCTTCTGCGCCTTATGAAGGTATTGAAAAAATAATTAAATTTTAATACACTATAATATTGAATAGCCGTGCACAGACGCTACAGGAAAATGTTTACAATAGACGTTATACAGATGGACGTACAGTCAGGTGGACTTGCTTAGATCGATTTAGAATTTGATGCTGATCAAGAATACATATACTTTGTGGGGTCTCTGATGTTGCCTTCTGGGCCTCGCAATCGTTTTTACAAAATGAATACCCCCTATCCTTCGGCAAAATTGCTACCGAAATGACCGCAATTTTCTGCTAGAAAATACATGAAAGTTTTTTTTGGGCAGTGCCCATTCGTCATGAAAGCGTAAAAAGACGCCT
>NW_024003942.1:0-1030 GCF_014805625.2 Glossina fuscipes | reverse complement strand
AGAATTTATTTTATTACTCTAAAATTATAATAATAATAATAATAATACAGTGAAGGAAATTTTATTTAAACAGCCCGGACCGCATATTAAGATAAGTTTAACTCAAAGCAGAATTTTAAAGCTATTCGTTTTTATGCCCATCACTGAAGTATGAGGAGGTCGTCTATGCGACAAAAACTTTATTTTGAAAATAAAAAAATCAGTCGTTACCACTCCATGCTTTGGGGCATGAAAATTTAGTTCTTTTACTTTTTTTCTGTTTTTAGGTTAAGATTAATGGACATAAGCGATTCGGGCACGAGATTAGTTGCAATTTTTAAAACTCCATTTTCGTAAAAGTATATACTAATAGATCACCACATAGAATGGAACACTATATCAATCTTTTAAATTTCCCAACTGATTCGTTTCACCTAACCTACGAATTTTTCCGATTGGCGGGACGCCGTGCGACGCGCGAGTTATTAAAAAAATGTCAAAGTTTTCAAGTCACATAAAAGAAAACATGTAGATATGTTGAAATGATCAAAGCCAGATAAAGTTTTAACGCTTAAGGCAAAATATGGAAACAATCAAAGATTAAAGTTATTCATGCAATCCAAACAACAGCCATTAGTTATGTGTCTACTCGAAGCAAACACTAAAATTCAAATTTGTACATGGGACTCATACTCGCATATACCGGCTTATGGCATGCAGCCGTACACATATTTCACAATAAATGTTCTGTACATCGACGCAATTTGCATGGAATGACTGCATAAACAAAAGAGGAAAGAGCGAGATGAGTGAATGCATAGAATTTTTATTTTTATATCCTAGAGAGAATTCTAGAGATGATGTCATCCTTCATGTGTGCAAAGCGGGTACTCAAGCAGTACGCTGAAAAGAAATATTGCATTATTGAGCAATCGGTTAGAAAATTCTAACGACAAAATGGACAAAAAAAATTTCAGCTTAATATTCAACACAAAAATAATCTCGTTTTCATATATACATAATAAGCACATCATAATTTGTAATATGCTTC
>NW_024003941.1:0-1556 GCF_014805625.2 Glossina fuscipes | reverse complement strand
CGATACGGACGAAGAGAATATTTTAAATATACGAAGATGATAGAAAAAAAGAGATTTACAGTTAGTTCCGAAAGTACAAATGACGAAGACATTGAAACTGCTATGAACGGAACTGTTTGGAAAAAAATAAAAGAAGGGTCTAACAGTGGTCGATTATAATATTTGCAAGGAAATATCAGAACCGACAGGATACGCTAAACAAAATATTATGAAGGAGAGAGCATTTTCTTTTATTATTGATCATAAAATGATTGAACATGTAAGAGAATATACGGAATCAGAGGAATTTCGAGTGTTAAAAACGAAATGGCATTTATCTATTGCAAAATTATACACATTTATTGGACACCTACATGCACGCTGCGCATATGAGGCTAAAAATATTAATTTATCATATTTATGGAACACGAAACGGAGCCCATCGTTTTTCTCGACAACTATGAGTCGAAATGACTTCGCAGAAATCATGAGATTTATTTGATTTGACAACAAAAATCAACGCAGCCAACGCTTACAAAACGATAAGTTCGCATTGATTTCTCAAGTTGGGTATAAATTTATCGAAAACAGCCAGAACTGTTATAAACCAGGAGCATATCTTACTATAGATGAACAATTGTTTCCTACAAAAGCACGTTGTAGATTTACTCAATATATGCCCAACAAACCGGATAAATTTGGCATAAAATTCTCGTTAGCGTCCGACGTAACTAGTAAATATATAGTAAACGGCTTTCCATGTTTGGGAAAAGATGAAGGGAGAGAATCATCAATCCCACTTGGAGAGTTTGTAACTTTGAAATTAGCAGAACCATATACGGGCCATGGAAGAAATATGACAGTTAACAATTTTTTTTACAAGCGCGTCACAAGCGAGTAAACTTCTAGCAAAAACAACTACGCTTATTGGAACTATTCGGAGAAGTAAAAGAGTGCTACCAAAATTAGCGAGACAGGCGAAGGGTAGTATAACACGCTTCTCAACAGTATTATAAGAATCGAAAGATTTTATTCTTACCATTTATAAAGCTAAACCCAATGAAAAAGTATTGATACTTAGTTCCATGCATTCATCCGTTGAAATTGAAAAAAAACTGACACCCGTATACCAGAGACAATAGTACAAAATTCGGTGTAGACGTAACCGATCAAATGGCCAGAAAATATAGTGTAAAATCTATGTGTCAAAGATGGCCTTTACAGGTATTTTTCAATATCTTAGATTTAGTCGGGATAAATTCTTGGATCTTATATAAAGAAACGACGGGTGAGGGAATATCGAGGCAAGAGTTTTTATTTCAATTGGCAGAAGAACTTGGGACCAAATATCAGAAAGAGAAACAGATAAGCCAAGAATACTCATCAAAAACAATAATAAATAAAAATACTGTTTCTTCTGAACGGAGATCTTGTCAAATAAGATATTGTAAAGTCAACAAAACAAACAAAATTTGCATAAAATTTTAAAAATACGTATGTGGAGAATGTGCAACACAAAATGCTGTAATTTGTAAAAAATGTGATGAAAATGCATAAAAGTAAATAAAACATACAAC
>NW_024003940.1:0-1018 GCF_014805625.2 Glossina fuscipes | reverse complement strand
AGAAACGCTTATCGGAGGCCATATAAAATATCAGAGTCGAATTATCTTCGTCTGTCACCCATTGTTTGAACGCTCAATGTGTGCAAAAACCGAGGTAGAAAATTAGAACACCTGCTCTTAACTGATGGGTGCAGAGTATGTCGCCTGCAATGACCCCGGGAATAAGCAAAACACTTGTCATTCAAAACTTAGGGTTGCAAAGGTAACTCGAAAATGTGATATTAGAAAAATAATTGTCACTTACTGCTGATGGCGAAAAAAATTTAAAGTTTCTACGCACGCATGACACAGAACCATCCAATTCCGAATGCATCTTATATATTCGGAAGCAAGCATAATTTTCTTATTCATGGATTCCATTTTATTTATATGTGAAAGCAATTCTTATCAAGATTTATAAAAAACACTCTTTTATTTGAGAGAGTTTCTATACCCGTCACCGAACAATGAGGGGTATATTTATTTTGTTGTAACGGGAGCAACGCTGAGGAGGATGCTTTAGAGACCACACAGAATATATATATTGATCAGTATCACATTCAACTGTTTTTTTTATATAGTTATTCGATATTATTTTATAGTCACCGACAAAACGGATAATTTACCCAATTTATGCTTGGCTTTGTAGTAGTTGTTGTTTCGTAAGTGCTACCTCTATCTTCGTCCATAAAGTCTTGACCATCAATACATTCCGTCTATTCAACTCCGCTAGCCAACACTGTGGAAATTATACTGAAGATTTTTAATTGGCTAAACTAATTCGTTTCTAGGCCGCTCCACCAAAGGTTGGGTGTTTATACTTAGCTTGTTAAAATTATTGCAACACACAAAAAGAGGTTCCAGAGATGCTATATGTATGTGTATATATATATCTTTTTCACCACAAAATTTTTAATCCATAAAAATATGTCTGTCCATCTAAAAGTAACAAACAATTGGTTGGCTTGAAATTTTACAGGGACGCAGAAAAGTCTGGTTTGCAGTTTAGGGTCCTGAGAACTGAACCCACGTATGAGAC
>NW_024003939.1:0-1069 GCF_014805625.2 Glossina fuscipes | reverse complement strand
ATATTTTCCAAACCAAGCCCTTTAAGATATTCTTTTGCCTTGTTTAAATATAATAATTTTCTGGAATATGTATACATGAAGGAATAAAATGAGTTTATAGGTAACGTAGGTATTTATAAGAACGTAAGTTTAAATTGGTAAGTACGTACGACAATGTTATATGCACAAACATTAACGACATCGGCTATGGACGACAGCGGAAAACTATAAGGTACGTCTATCGAAACAGCATTACTATCTTAGAAACGAAATTAATACCTAAGAATACGCTTTGTTCGTAACCATGTTAGGTCAGTAAGCTTAACACTGTATGCATATGCGGGCAGATTAATCGAGGTATTCCAACGCAGGCCGCGAAGAGCAAATAAAAAACCGCTTTTGTAGCAACTCTAATAATTCGATTTGTGACTCGTCACTTAATGAAGGCTGACAACCCAGAAGAACGCGTTTGTCAGTACACGGGTCGTTAAGTTCCTCAACCGGTTAACTGCGCATGACATCATTATCCGTCTATCCGTCCTTGTCGCATTTTCTCATACCCTTTTATCATTGTAATATATTTTAGAAAATATTTTTTCCATTTTGTCAACCCACTTCCTTGCAACCTAATTTCATATTGCACATACTCTGTGTGCGAAAATATGAATACAGAGGTCAACATAGTTAACTGGTTAACTGAAGGTATTATAAAATCCAATAGCGACTTCGTCTTATTAACACAAACATTAATAGAAACTCGTAGTAGTCAATAACATACTGCCAAAGCGAGTGGTTACACCAAGGAGCTGAAAGCTTGGTACAGTTATTTAGGCTAACTGACATGGCATTAGCAGCATACCCACTAAGTCCAACTGGAGAAGTTCAACAGTTGCAATTGAATTTACGGAGCGGGAAATTTTTACGTCTTCCGCAAACATAAGAATGTGCGACTGTTTGATACAAGCCGGTAATTGTTTCATAAATAAATTCAAAGGAATGGACCCAGATGACTACACTGGCGACTCCCTAAAGATACTTGGAGAGCTGTTTTATACTCTATAAATTGTTCGATATCCCCTTTACTATCCCT
>NW_023998435.1:0-2371 GCF_014805625.2 Glossina fuscipes | reverse complement strand
TATTTACCGCAGTCGGATACTTCCGATTGGCTAAAATTAAAAAAAAAATTCAATTATTTATATGCAAATATTTTATATATATTCGCATAAGAACACTAAGCTTTTATTCAAATGCAAGAAAAATGAAAGAAAACCCATTAATTTTTATATTAAATTTGATATTTAGAAAATACTCCTAAAGCTGATAACTGCTGATTCAAATCGCATAATGAATAAATATGTGGGATATGTGGAATCGAGACAAGCCCCGGGCCAAACATTGCCAGCGTCAAACATTTGGAAGGCGGTAGGTACATGGAGTGAATCTTCACCAGCTAGACACTCAACTCCAAATTTGTCTATTAATTTTTGCCGCCTGCCATAACATACAACCAATGCCATGGCCACATTGGACTAACAATATTGAATAACGAATTTTAAAATTTTTTTTTAGCAAAGTTTTGAATCGTTTTAGAAGATTTTTATACTTATCAGCAAGATGTCAGCAAATATTTGTTAAATGTTTTCAGAGTAGTTGAAAAGGATTATACGCAGTCTTAGCTGACCGTCACAGATCAATTTCGAAAATAAGTGTGACATGCCCATTATAGCAACAAGAGACATTGGTTTTAAATATTAATATGTAAATTTAGCATTCAAAATTTCAATTATTAGGTTTCAGTAGGTAAAGAATTATAAAGTGCGAATTTTCTTTCTTTCTATTGTAATCCCAGTTTACTACTTTGTAGTAACGAATACCGAAATTAATCCCATTGTAGATATAATTTTCCTACTTCTGAGCATTAGTTGGGCTTGCTATGCTAACCGATGCTTTTCTATCATGTTTAAATAGATTTTTAGGCGCACCGTTGAAGAGAAGGAGGTATACCATTTTTTTCTTTTTTTCCAAAAGTGAGCTTCAGAGGCCCTATAAAGTGTATACATTCTTGATCAGCCTGAAATTCTAAGTTGATTAGGCCATGTCTGTCCGTTTATGTGATGTGCTTTTGGCATTCTCCTGGTCGAAAAGATGGAGATGTCCACTTCAAATTCGCTAGAAACATTGGAAGTTTTTCCATGTAGGTTGATATTGGAGATGGGCCATATTGGTCAGAGCAGTCGAGCGTAAACAGAGCGCAACTTCGTTTTTCTTAACAAAAATTTGTTGATATTTGCTCATTACTCAGAATTTATAAAAGTTAGAAGGTTGATAATTTGCACATTTGCCTTACAATACACTCTGCTCTTTTAGGCGCAAGAAAGGAAAAACCCGGCCACAAAGTTACAAGCGATTAAATTTTAATTTTTTTCACTTTTTTGAGGTTTTATGCTTACTTATCAAAAGCTTAACAAGACAGCATATTTACAACTATTTTGTACATTCCTCAAACTAAAAATGGGCTAATTCGAAAAGGAATATAGTAGACTCTGCGATGAGGATTAGTTTTTTCTTAATAATACCAGCGATATTGGCATGAAATAAAAGAACTTGGAAAGTAGAATGCGAAAAGCCAAGTGTGTTAGTTCCAGATATTTCGAAGATGAAGTGGACTAATTTTTTCCTTACAATACCGTTGATATGGATTTCACATAAAAAAGTTGGAGAGTAGTTGTTAGGTACAATTTGGCCATTTGGTTTAGAAAAAACCGATTGCTCTAACATTAAAATTTTGAGTGGACCAAGTATTTATGGATATGCCAGATTCGGCCCCAACCAAATACAACCTTCGTAATTGTTTTTATTCACGTTGATCTGTGTATAGTACTTGAGACTAATTGTTTTGCAATATAAAAACAAAAATTGTGTTCTAACGGGCGAACACATTCGTAAAGGAAAAATACCATAGTGTTAATAAATTTAACATACATGCGCCAAGTTGGTTCGTCAGGAAATTCAGCAATTAAAATATCCTCCTTTTGTGATTTGCCAACGTAATGGTAATACAGTTTCTGATTCTCGTTTTGTTTTGTTTCAGACCCATCGGTTTTTTCCCTCTTGATCTAGGTAGCACTAAAAGAATGAATATATGAAAATAATTTGAAGCATGCTAGAAATTTGATAAAATTTTTTTCGAAATTTTTTTTTTCAAAATGGTTCCAGACATTGCATGAATCTTACACCATAAAAGAAGCCTTTATTATCCTTTGTCCAAGATATATCAGAGAATTTAACTTTTTCTAAGACCTCATCCACATCTTTGCCTTTTTCAACGTCGCGGACGTGAATCTTCACCCAATCGGATCCGCTCTCACTTAGCCCGTATGCCATATATTTTCCATTTTCGGAAAACGATATTTGTGATAATGCTATGGTACCATCTTCTGAAAGAGCATTTGGATCAAGAAAAACTGACGGCTCATCTGATAGAGTTTTTTGTTGATATAAAACGCT
>NW_024003938.1:0-9386 GCF_014805625.2 Glossina fuscipes | reverse complement strand
ATTGTACTACAGTACAGTGTGTTTTGTATTGAAAATTATTGTACTACAGTATAGTGTATTTCGTATTGGAAATTATTGTGCTGCAGTGTAGTCTGTTTTGTATGGGAGATTATAGTACTGCAGTACAGTGTATTTTGTATTGAGAATTATTGTACAACAGTATAGTGTATTTTGTACTAGAATATATTGTACTACAGTATAGAGAATTTTGTACTGAAAATTAATGTGCTACAGTATAGTCTATATTGTACTAGAAAATATTGTGCTACAGTATAGTCTATATTGTACTAGAATATATTGTACTACAGTACAATGTATTTTGTATTGGAAACTATTGTACTGCAGTATAGTGTATTTTGTACTGAAAATTATTGTACTACGGTATAGTGTATTTTGTACTGAAAATTATCGTACTACAGTATAGTGTATTTTGTGCTAGAATATATTGTACTACAGTATAGTGTATTTTGTATTGAAAATTATTGTACTACAGTATAGTGTATTTTGTACTAGGATATATTGTACTGCAGTATAGTCTATTTTGTACTAGAATATATTTTGCTACAGTACAGTGTGTTTTGTATTGAAAATTATTGTACTACAGTATAGCGTATTTTGTATTGGAAATTATTGTACTGCAGTACAGTGTATTTTGTATTGGAAATTATTGTACTGCAGTATAGTGTATTTTGTATTGAAAATTATTGTACTACAGTACCATTTTTCGCTAACATACCAAATTTTAAAAAATCGTTAAACATAGTTCCCGAAAGAAAAGTTTAAATTTTTTGTTTCATTCGATAGATATTTTTATATAGATTCACATGAAAGGGCGTGCTCTGTAAAGCCGTTAACAGAATTCTGTTAAACGAAGTCTCGGAGAGATTTAACTCAAAATACAAGTAAAATAGAACTTTTCGAGAATTTTTTTGCAAATTATTATAAACAAAACATGACTTTATGTAAATTAACTAATATTTGAAACGAAAACTTTCAAGGGACATGGTTTGGCCGCAGTGGCCTTTCAAAGTTTGGTTATATGTTAGCCTATACCATGTTAAGTAGGGAAATTTTCAAAGTCCTATAAAAAAATTCTCCGGGCAAAACTTAATATAACCCGCAGACCGTTGGATAGGCTATTAATAGGGGATTCACTCTGTGCTAGTTTCATTTTTGCAAGCGACATGCTTTGGCCACAGTAGCTCCGCAACCTTTCGCTTTATCAACGTCATTTATGGCATAGTGTAAAAAAGTTTTGGTGAAGTTATATTTAAATATAACTTCATACCCTTCCTTTTTCAAGAGTTTCCTAAAATAACGGTTATGAATGTAATAGAGTCGGTTGCAGCCGAATGCAATTTTATTGCCTGTTCTTCACTCGTATATTTGCCATATTAGAGGCAAATTTTCATATAAAGTTTTAAATAATTAATTATGTCCGTTGAAACACTTTTAGCCCAGTCTTTGCTGTCCCTGGAATACCTACTTATTTTTATAACACATTTTTCGTTGAAGATATTCGTAAGCCGTTTGGGACTGTTTTGTAGGCCGTCCGCCTTTTTGTTCTGCTTTTCGTTTTCTTTCTTTTTAAAGCTCTTCAACTTCCTTCTTCCTTTTCCTTCTGTAATATGCCAAAATCAATGGGTGGACTTAGTTTACAAGATCTCCTTTGAATTTATTGACGTCACGTATGTTTTGTAAAAGAAGGATTTGAGAGGAGTCTCTCAGTACGAATGTAAATCTTTTTATTTTCATTCCTATTTGATTATGATATTTTTTGGTTATTCAACGATGTCCGCAGCTGATAGCTTTTACTTTCGTGAAATGGTCAACAGAGACTTTCACTTTTTACAAGTTACGAATAGTGCGCCTAAATCAACTTTTATTTTGTTTACTGAATACGTCAACCGTGAAAGCTTAACATAGCGTATTATACGCACAAGCATATATGAAATCAAAATACGCGTCTAGACATGGGAAAAAAAATAAATAAAATATTTATATGCCAGCTAAACATAACATTATTTTATTTATTTATGCAATTGCAAGCATTTAATGAAACTAATTTATATTAAGCGAACATATACATGAAACGCCCGGCATTGTATAATCTATTTATTTATAAATAAAACACAGAGGCAGAATGAATGAATGAATGAGTGAATGAATGTAAAAAATAGCGCAGGCGTTTAATAAATAAATTGTCAAATAATCATCATTTGCTTTAGCAGTTTCGGAAATTTAATAAAAAAAAAAAGTTTGCGGATAAAATTTAACGAGTATCGAATAGTTAAGTATCGGGTAATAGATTGTTTTTTCTAAAATCGCATAATAAACAACACAAAGTTTATCAAGTGCTGGTTGGTAACCATGCAACACAACTTAATCTGGCGATCATGAAGTGGCATGAATTCCTAAGATGATAACAACAACATCTTCAGCCATCAAACCATAAAGCAATTTAAACGATGTACAAGAAGAACTCACAACGCAACGTTTTTTGCAAGGCGAAGCCAAGAGCTAAGGACAAGTTCACGGAGTCAGTAGATGGAAAACCGAGGCAATAATGCTTTTATCGCTTTAATAGCAAACCAGGCGGTACGTTAGCAAAGTGCAGTTTTTTTGCAGGTTCTCCTTTAAAGAAAGGACCAAATCATTTAGTATAGTTTTAATCCAAGATTCCCCAGCGGCATATAAACCTATTTTATGGATACGAAAAACTAGTACGCTTCAAGTTCGTGTATGTAAATGTGTATATATATATATACATACTTTCTAAATTGTAAGTAAAATGTTGAGGAATTGCGCGACGACTGAGAGGAAGTGGAACAATTATTACTTTAAACATTATAATATTGTTACGAAATTCACTTTTCTCGCTTAGGGTGCGTATCACTGGATCGTGGATATTCTTTTTAAGAGAAACACACTTGCACATTTTCACTTCAAGACTCTTTTGTTTACAATCAATTTGTTTAAGGCTAAGTAGGATTATTTACATTTTACTTTGGCAATACTCCCGGCTTCTCAACTCTAATATTTTTTCGCGACTCAAATGTTCTTGTCCGACTGACTCTGCCTTTTGCAAATATTCTGCTTATATACATTTTTGCAAGCATGCTACTATCACCTAAGCTCATTGCTTCATTTTTAATTCGTTAGCGTGCTTTTCCGCTAATCGTTTTCCTCGCACCGCGGATGCGCACTCGGATTTTCCCTCTCTGGAGCTGGATTTGGGATTTCCGTAACAATATGAATGGGAGGAATCTGATCACACTGAGCAACATGTCTGCTGTACTCACCTATGTAGGTTTCGACTTTCGACTGCCGTATACATGTATATTCGCACATATGTTTATCTGTTGCGCACTTTGCTCCAAGCTTCAAAGGGCATTGTTACGACTACATTACCCCAGTTTAATAAGGCCTCTTAGGAAAAGAAGAGCAAAATCAAGCAGGAAAACAGCGCCTATGCTGATACTCTCTGGTTTCTATTTCTCTTTTTTTTTTCTCATTTTTGATCTAAGGTCTTGTTTTCTTTCATTTACTGTTAACGTTTCATTTTATTATTTGGATTTTT
Source organism: Glossina fuscipes (assembly GCF_014805625.2). Classification (NCBI taxonomy): domain Eukaryota; kingdom Metazoa; phylum Arthropoda; class Insecta; order Diptera; family Glossinidae; genus Glossina; species Glossina fuscipes. Next base: position 5,806 of record NW_024003938.1, on the reverse strand, counting down.
GGGTTACTTTACCGTAAAACTGTACTATTTCATTGTTTAAAAAAATCTTTAAATCTATTCTTAAAAATTATATACAATATGCTTGCAAGGCTTTAAATGTCGTAAACCGTAAACAATATACACATATATATGCATGTATATATATATATATATATATATATATATGAGAAAAGATAACGTCCTCAATATATCCCTTGTTCTGCTTCTTATACGTATTCATATTCTTTCATGTAGTTGCACCATTCACTACAAACTATATGAAAGCAAGCAATTCGGTTATGGTTCTTTACACACAAACACTTATATAATGTTTTATGCGTATATGTAAAAAGAATATCTTTGCAACACGAATAGTGTTGAAGTATATCCAGCATATTTTTCATGCCAGAAGAGTGTATTACATGAAAGCTGTTCTGCTTTTCTTTTTTTTTAAATATTTTTTAGTTTATACATTATCCTTGTTGCTCTTAGTAGTACTGCTGCCACAAAAGCATCCTTGAACGTGAACTCATAAAACATGCTAAAGAAATACTGGACATGAACACGCAACACTATCAGATATTGCTGCACCGTAATAAAAAAAAAAAAAAATATTTTTCTCCAGTTTTTGGTAAAGCATTTTTGTTAGATGTGCATAGGAAGAGGAGTATTTCGATAGATTTTACTACCTACGTAAGGAGTTCTACTATGTTTAGCTTAATGCTAGCATATAAACCCATACATATATGTATATGTATATAAATACAAATTATATGTATATATGTATACAGTGATATTTTCGATGTTAAATAAATGTTTGAAAAGGATCTTAATCTTGGATCCTATTCTAGAAGAGGTTTTTACTTCATCCATACTTTTCATTCTAATTTACATTCGTGTAGCACATTGTTCCTCTGTTTTACTGATTGCTTGAATTGGCAAAAAGAAAAAAAAACAAAGAAGAAAATAAAATGAACAGAGAGCAGAACGTTGACTATAAATTGTTATGCTATCAAATACAAAGTTCACAAAACTTTGTCAGACATGAGAGTAAACATAAATTATTCAGCACAATTCTGTCTCTCTTCCTCTTCTTAAATGCGCTGAAAATGCAAAGAAGACATTTTTCAAGTTGCTCGAGAAACGTATGACTGTCTCTGCCTGATATGTGCTCTGTTTAAAATAGTTTAACGTGCCATTGATATTTCATTCTATTCTTAACTTCACAAACAACAAATCGAAAAACTTCAACGGATTGTTGCAACTAAACTTTTCATATTTAATTATTATTTATTTTCGCTTTTTTTTTTTTTTTTTTTTTTGTTGAGAGAGATTTTATGAAGGCTTAAGAAGATCCTGCTGAAGAATATTAAGTTGAGTCTAATCGTACAAAGTAATTAATTTACGATTGTTTGCGAGCCAGAGAATGCATCAAGCTCATTATTGCCTGTTGATTTATTACAACAGACTGAAAACCAAGTCATTTCAGTTGTAACACTCATCAAGGGACGTTGGGGGATGTGTTTATTTTGTTCAAAATGTTCGCAATACCAAGAAAGACTCTACGGTGACTCCGTGAAATCTATATATATTCTTGATCAGCATCATGTTCAAACAATCTCTCTGTCAGTCCGTCTGTCCGTCTATCAGTATCGCAAAAATGAAGACATCGTTTTCAAGTTTGGCATAAATATTGAAAGCAAATTGGAATTGACAGTGATTTCCGGTATATATAACACTGAGGCTGGTGTTTCTGCCGTTTCTGCAACTTTTAGTTGTTTATTGGCTGTCTTCCAGAATGTATCAAAGCGGGTAAAGCTGGCGTTGAAATATCAGTAAGCTATAAAGCTATCAGAACCTGGTTTGCCAGGCCCTGAAAATGTGCATTGCAAAATGTGCTGGATAAAGATATTCAATGTTCAATAGGGAAAAACTTAGGACAAATTCAAAAAGAGCTTGCAAGCAATTTGAGTTCGATTGTATTCAATGGAAAAGGAACCGAAAGAAGGAAAAGACGCTTTCCAGGAGCAACAACTTCATATCCGCTGACATTTCATAAGTCGTTATAAAAGTAAGGGGTTATATCCATGAAATTTTTTATGAGCCATAAAAAATGGACCTTGTACGACAACCCTAAAGGAAGAAAAGCATAGGCTGATCCATGGCAAACATCCACAAGACTTGCACACTTGACAAGTTGAATGCTCATGACCATGCCGTGTGCTTGTTGGACTTGGATAGGGACTATCTATTACGAACTTCTAAAGTTTGATGAAACTGTTACGTCTGAGCGATGTCAAGCCTAATTAGTTACACTAAGTGACACGCTTGAGGGAAAAAGACGTTTTCGGGCAAAGGAAATTGAAGAGTGATATTGCTGCAGCACAAAACTCAACGGCGCCCAAGAAAGAACTTTTCAGCCTTGGTTGAGAATATCTTACTCATGCGGTTTGCCTTTCAGACTTGGCTGCTGTTAATTACTGGTTGTTCTGAGCGACGCAGCCATATTTAGGAGTTCATCAATTAGTGTTGTTTTATGAAGCCTGTGCAAAGTGGTACAGAATATTTAATAGTCGGCCTTACTCGACGCATCGCTTTTTAATATGACCAATCATTCAGGGGATTCATCTCTTATATATGTAACATGGCGCTGCTCAGAGAGAATTTGGGAGAGAGACATCGCCGTGGGGAGTTGGAAAAGTTTTTACCAACTAAGCACCCACTACAACTGCAGCCTAAGTTAACTCTCGCACTTGGGTTTCGACCCCATGAACACTTACTTGGTAGTCCCGATTCTTATCTACTTGCCGATTCATGCTGCTCATCTTACTTTATCCCAATTTTTAACCGATTGACCCTACGTTTCCACTTTGCATTTGAACTAATAATCTCTAAAAAAATCCTCGCCTTTAATTAGTCCATTTTAATGGACTCTTTTGCTGATTTTTCACAAATTTTTAGAAGAATCAAAAACATTTTACCTAAAACTAACGCCATAATCTTTGAGACCAGCATTTTCCAAAAGCTCTACGTGCTCTATTAAAGAATAAAGTGGATAAAGGTACACTTGAATAGAAGAACAAACACATCTTCTTTCCAGGAAGATTAGCACCTTGTTATTGCTTTGTTAAAAACTCATCAAAAATGTTTCTAGAAACTTCAATATATATGGAGAAAGTTATTCGATTAAGTTTTCGCAAATAAATTCGAGAATATGACCCATAACATTGTGCTCACAAAAGTAACAAATTACTCTTTAAAAACATATTATGCATGAGAGAGTGTTAGCAATTATTGATTCGCAACTTTACATATACGTACACAAGTCAAAGTAGTCGGTAAGTAGCAGTTGTAACTTATATATTAACACCTAAGAATGTGATAACCATCAACAAATATTTTCATTGAATGGCATGTAGACTAGGAAGGCAGCCAGCAAGTGGTCTCTCTGACAGAATCTCCTGCTTTAACAATATTTATCCTTTCTTACATGCACACTCTCCTGTCGAGCATATATACAAGTGTTTACTTAATGGTGTGAACGTACATACATTTAACGCCTCAGTCACAAAAGCGTAAGCACCTGTCGGACATCGCACGGAACATATTTGCATTACGAGAATGCTTCGGTTCTTGTTTTTTTACCCCCGTGGCTTAGTTAGTCTTTCAGTCAATTCATTGAAATGAGAACAATATACGGCTATATTTGTATTTGGCATGGATGTGCTGGTATGCGTTTCGGTAAAAATGTGTGCCAATGCAATATTGATTGAGTTATTGCCATCTCCTCTTGTTTTAAAGTAGTATCGACAGCCGTGAACGCCTTTTGCATGTTCTTTCCTCAAAATTCACATTTAGCCGCTTCATCCGAACAATAGTGCTATCAAACACGAAAAACTGATATCAACAACAATGAATCAATAATGCAGACGACCCTCATTTCCTGCAAAAGAAATGCCGTATATTGTAATAATTAAACTGGAGAGTGCTTTTAAAGTGACGAAATCAATGCAATATTTGTCTAAAAGCACCGTTGTGGACAGTAAGGCACTGTATGTCAGATCGTTGAAAAAGAGGTTCGATCCATACCGTTTTAAATGTAATTCATTGTTGAGTCAAAACATTTCAGTAATCTGTAGTTCAAGGGGACTGACGGAAAGACAAGATTAGAAACACTTCCTGAAACTGATTCTGCCCATAACCAAAATATTACTAATTATCAATAGTAAGTCAGTAAAATAATTCGCAACTGATCTTCTTTCCCTCGTTTCGAAGTCGTGTTTCCTTGGATAGGCTTAGCATTAGTTCGAAAATCTTACATGACTTAATATAAGAAGATGTTTTAACATCCCTGATCCTTATCGAACGATAAGGTCGATTACAGAACAATGCACACAAAAGTAAAACTTAAAGACTCCATCACCTAAGGGTTGATGACGAGAAAAAAATGGAAAAGGAGAGAAAAGAATTAAAAGTCGACGCAGTCCAATTCGATGTGCGGCCAAGCACTACTACTATGTCATCCCAGCAAAGCACTTAGTAAAACTACGATCACGTGAGATCGAACCTCAGTGAAACCTAAAGCCATGTGGTTCGACTTGGTAGCTGCCGCATAGGTACGTCTGGCCCTGATGAAATCTTTTCTTCCGAAGTAACGACGAGGAAAAAAACTAATTTCAACACACAAGATATACACAAGATTTACCGAAGAAAATCATTATAAACAGTTAAACACAGTAAATTCGCCTTCTGTTAACACCAAAATTATTGCGTTTTATGACGACGACTAGAATAACAATAAATAATACCGTATTATCGTTTATTAGTATTCTGTCCTACCTCTTATTATTCAATCCCGTTTAAATGTTAAACAGCGGATAAAAAAGTTTGAACGAAAAAGGCGAACTGGAAAACCTTTCTCACCTTCCTTTGTTTCTATTTTCCTCTTTCTCTACCTTTGCTTAGAGGGCGCGAAAAAGACAAAATTGAGAGAAAAAAATATAGGAAAAGCAAAACTTTAACAATTTTTGAGCTAAAACTAGAACGAGTAAGAAATTTATTGCCAACTTAAAGGGGGAGAGAGAATCACGTGCACCTGCTTAATAGTTATGAAATATAAATCGTCGTATTTCTTCGCTTCAGGATGTATATAGCTATACAGAGAGATCCTAAATCGCAGAAGAAGGGCTCCTATGTTCTGTTCTCTAAGGTACTAAAGCAATATTTCGAATTTTTTTTTTTTTCTTTTTTGGCTATAATGGCCGCAAATATTTGACTTGGCGTCGACGACTGAACCTTGAAAGTTGAAATGTCGTCTCAGAACCCAAACTTAGCTAATGCTTCGTGGCTGAGTGTTTCAAGAAGTATGAATGACTTATTGAACTCCTTTTTTCGGTAGGTAATAAAAACTTGAGGCAATAATAGTTGAACTATGAACAAAAATTGGTGAACGTAACTGAAAACAAAAGCTGTTCAACGAATCTTTATATTAATATTGTTAAAGACTATGCCCATAAGCAGGTGGAAATGAAAAAGTTTTGGAGAAACAAAAACTTTTCAAAATATATATATATATATAAGTACGTACGTATGTACGGAGGCCACCCATCCACGCATATTGCTTGCGAGGTTGTTTTTAGTTTAGTTAAGAAAACTAAAAAAGTTTTTTTATATTTAGTTCAATTTCTCGTTTCTGCCCATTCTTTTCCTTTTCTTTTGTCAAGATTTCTTTTTCTCAGAAAAATAATGTCATCATTGGATTTTGTAAAAAGGTGAAAAGAAAAAAAAAAAAAAAAAAAATCAAAGGTGTGCCATAATAAAGTTTAAT
>NW_024003937.1:0-9387 GCF_014805625.2 Glossina fuscipes | reverse complement strand
ATTGTACTACAGTACAGTGTGTTTTGTATTGAAAATTATTGTACTACAGTATAGTGTATTTCGTATTGGAAATTATTGTGCTGCAGTGTAGTCTGTTTTGTATGGGAGATTATAGTACTGCAGTACAGTGTATTTTGTATTGAGAATTATTGTACAACAGTATAGTGTATTTTGTACTAGAATATATTGTACTACAGTATAGAGAATTTTGTACTGAAAATTAATGTGCTACAGTATAGTCTATATTGTACTAGAAAATATTGTGCTACAGTATAGTCTATATTGTACTAGAATATATTGTACTACAGTACAATGTATTTTGTATTGGAAACTATTGTACTGCAGTATAGTGTATTTTGTACTGAAAATTATTGTACTACGGTATAGTGTATTTTGTACTGAAAATTATCGTACTACAGTATAGTGTATTTTGTGCTAGAATATATTGTACTACAGTATAGTGTATTTTGTATTGAAAATTATTGTACTACAGTATAGTGTATTTTGTACTAGGATATATTGTACTGCAGTATAGTCTATTTTGTACTAGAATATATTTTGCTACAGTACAGTGTGTTTTGTATTGAAAATTATTGTACTACAGTATAGCGTATTTTGTATTGGAAATTATTGTACTGCAGTACAGTGTATTTTGTATTGGAAATTATTGTACTGCAGTATAGTGTATTTTGTATTGAAAATTATTGTACTACAGTACCATTTTTCGCTAACATACCAAATTTTAAAAAATCGTTAAACATAGTTCCCGAAAGAAAAGTTTAAATTTTTTGTTTCATTCGATAGATATTTTTATATAGATTCACATGAAAGGGCGTGCTCTGTAAAGCCGTTAACAGAATTCTGTTAAACGAAGTCTCGGAGAGATTTAACTCAAAATACAAGTAAAATAGAACTTTTCGAGAATTTTTTTGCAAATTATTATAAACAAAACATGACTTTATGTAAATTAACTAATATTTGAAACGAAAACTTTCAAGGGACATGGTTTGGCCGCAGTGGCCTTTCAAAGTTTGGTTATATGTTAGCCTATACCATGTTAAGTAGGGAAATTTTCAAAGTCCTATAAAAAAATTCTCCGGGCAAAACTTAATATAACCCGCAGACCGTTGGATAGGCTATTAATAGGGGATTCACTCTGTGCTAGTTTCATTTTTGCAAGCGACATGCTTTGGCCACAGTAGCTCCGCAACCTTTCGCTTTATCAACGTCATTTATGGCATAGTGTAAAAAAGTTTTGGTGAAGTTATATTTAAATATAACTTCATACCCTTCCTTTTTCAAGAGTTTCCTAAAATAACGGTTATGAATGTAATAGAGTCGGTTGCAGCCGAATGCAATTTTCTTGCCTGTTCTTCACTCGTATATTTGCCATATTAGAGGCAAATTTTCATATAAAGTTTTAAATAATTAATTATGTCCGTTGAAACACTTTTAGCCCAGTCTTTGCTGTCCCTGGAATACCTACTTATTTTTATAACACATTTTTCGTTGAAGATATTCGTAAGCCGTTTGGGACTGTTTTGTAGGCCGTCCGCCTTTTTGTTCTGCTTTTCGTTTTCTTTCTTTTTAAAGCTCTTCAACTTCCTTCTTCCTTTTCCTTCTGTAATATGCCAAAATCAATGGGTGGACTTAGTTTACAAGATCTCCTTTGAATTTATTGACGTCACGTATGTTTTGTAAAAGAAGGATTTGAGAGGAGTCTCTCAGTACGAATGTAAATCTTTTTATTTTCATTCCTATTTGATTATGATATTTTTTGGTTATTCAACGATGTCCGCAGCTGATAGCTTTTACTTTCGTGAAATGGTCAACAGAGACTTTCACTTTTTACAAGTTACGAATAGTGCGCCTAAATCAACTTTTATTTTGTTTACTGAATACGTCAACCGTGAAAGCTTAACATAGCGTATTATACGCACAAGCATATATGAAATCAAAATACGCGTCTAGACATGGGAAAAAAAATAAATAAAATATTTATATGCCAGCTAAACATAACATTATTTTATTTATTTATGCAATTGCAAGCATTTAATGAAACTAATTTATATTAAGCGAACATATACATGAAACGCCCGGCATTGTATAATCTATTTATTTATAAATAAAACACAGAGGCAGAATGAATGAATGAATGAGTGAATGAATGTAAAAAATAGCGCAGGCGTTTAATAAATAAATTGTCAAATAATCATCATTTGCTTTAGCAGTTTCGGAAATTTAATAAAAAAAAAAAGTTTGCGGATAAAATTTAACGAGTATCGAATAGTTAAGTATCGGGTAATAGATTGTTTTTTCTAAAATCGCATAATAAACAACACAAAGTTTATCAAGTGCTGGTTGGTAACCATGCAACACAACTTAATCTGGCGATCATGAAGTGGCATGAATTCCTAAGATGATAACAACAACATCTTCAGCCATCAAACCATAAAGCAATTTAAACGATGTACAAGAAGAACTCACAACGCAACGTTTTTTGCAAGGCGAAGCCAAGAGCTAAGGACAAGTTCACGGAGTCAGTAGATGGAAAACCGAGGCAATAATGCTTTTATCGCTTTAATAGCAAACCAGGCGGTACGTTAGCAAAGTGCAGTTTTTTTGCAGGTTCTCCTTTAAAGAAAGGACCAAATCATTTAGTATAGTTTTAATCCAAGATTCCCCAGCGGCATATAAACCTATTTTATGGATACGAAAAACTAGTACGCTTCAAGTTCGTGTATGTAAATGTGTATATATATATATACATACTTTCTAAATTGTAAGTAAAATGTTGAGGAATTGCGCGACGACTGAGAGGAAGTGGAACAATTATTACTTTAAACATTATAATATTGTTACGAAATTCACTTTTCTCGCTTAGGGTGCGTATCACTGGATCGTGGATATTCTTTTTAAGAGAAACACACTTGCACATTTTCACTTCAAGACTCTTTTGTTTACAATCAATTTGTTTAAGGCTAAGTAGGATTATTTACATTTTACTTTGGCAATACTCCCGGCTTCTCAACTCTAATATTTTTTCGCGACTCAAATGTTCTTGTCCGACTGACTCTGCCTTTTGCAAATATTCTGCTTATATACATTTTTGCAAGCATGCTACTATCACCTAAGCTCATTGCTTCATTTTTAATTCGTTAGCGTGCTTTTCCGCTAATCGTTTTCCTCGCACCGCGGATGCGCACTCGGATTTTCCCTCTCTGGAGCTGGATTTGGGATTTCCGTAACAATATGAATGGGAGGAATCTGATCACACTGAGCAACATGTCTGCTGTACTCACCTATGTAGGTTTCGACTTTCGACTGCCGTATACATGTATATTCGCACATATGTTTATCTGTTGCGCACTTTGCTCCAAGCTTCAAAGGGCATTGTTACGACTACATTACCCCAGTTTAATAAGGCCTCTTAGGAAAAGAAGAGCAAAATCAAGCAGGAAAACAGCGCCTATGCTGATACTCTCTGGTTTCTATTTCTCTTTTTTTTTTCTCATTTTTGATCTAAGGTCTTGTTTTCTTTCATTTACTGTTAACGTTTCATTTTATTATTTGGATTTTTGGGTTACTTTACCGTAAAACTGTACTATTTCATTGTTTAAAAAAATCTTTAAATCTATTCTTAAAAATTATATACAATATGCTTGCAAGGCTTTAAATGTCGTAAACCGTAAACAATATACACATATATATGCATGTATATATATATATATATATATATATATATATGAGAAAAGATAACGTCCTCAATATATCCCTTGTTCTGCTTCTTATACGTATTCATATTCTTTCATGTAGTTGCACCATTCACTACAAACTATATGAAAGCAAGCAATTCGGTTATGGTTCTTTACACACAAACACTTATATAATGTTTTATGCGTATATGTAAAAAGAATATCTTTGCAACACGAATAGTGTTGAAGTATATCCAGCATATTTTTCATGCCAGAAGAGTGTATTACATGAAAGCTGTTCTGCTTTTCTTTTTTTTTAAATATTTTTTAGTTTATACATTATCCTTGTTGCTCTTAGTAGTACTGCTGCCACAAAAGCATCCTTGAACGTGAACTCATAAAACATGCTAAAGAAATACTGGACATGAACACGCAACACTATCAGATATTGCTGCACCGTAATAAAAAAAAAAAAAAAATATTTTTCTCCAGTTTTTGGTAAAGCATTTTTGTTAGATGTGCATAGGAAGAGGAGTATTTCGATAGATTTTACTACCTACGTAAGGAGTTCTACTATGTTTAGCTTAATGCTAGCATATAAACCCATACATATATGTATATGTATATAAATACAAATTATATGTATATATGTATACAGTGATATTTTCGATGTTAAATAAATGTTTGAAAAGGATCTTAATCTTGGATCCTATTCTAGAAGAGGTTTTTACTTCATCCATACTTTTCATTCTAATTTACATTCGTGTAGCACATTGTTCCTCTGTTTTACTGATTGCTTGAATTGGCAAAAAGAAAAAAAAACAAAGAAGAAAATAAAATGAACAGAGAGCAGAACGTTGACTATAAATTGTTATGCTATCAAATACAAAGTTCACAAAACTTTGTCAGACATGAGAGTAAACATAAATTATTCAGCACAATTCTGTCTCTCTTCCTCTTCTTAAATGCGCTGAAAATGCAAAGAAGACATTTTTCAAGTTGCTCGAGAAACGTATGACTGTCTCTGCCTGATATGTGCTCTGTTTAAAATAGTTTAACGTGCCATTGATATTTCATTCTATTCTTAACTTCACAAACAACAAATCGAAAAACTTCAACGGATTGTTGCAACTAAACTTTTCATATTTAATTATTATTTATTTTCGCTTTTTTTTTTTTTTTTTTTTTTGTTGAGAGAGATTTTATGAAGGCTTAAGAAGATCCTGCTGAAGAATATTAAGTTGAGTCTAATCGTACAAAGTAATTAATTTACGATTGTTTGCGAGCCAGAGAATGCATCAAGCTCATTATTGCCTGTTGATTTATTACAACAGACTGAAAACCAAGTCATTTCAGTTGTAACACTCATCAAGGGACGTTGGGGGATGTGTTTATTTTGTTCAAAATGTTCGCAATACCAAGAAAGACTCTACGGTGACTCCGTGAAATCTATATATATTCTTGATCAGCATCATGTTCAAACAATCTCTCTGTCAGTCCGTCTGTCCGTCTATCAGTATCGCAAAAATGAAGACATCGTTTTCAAGTTTGGCATAAATATTGAAAGCAAATTGGAATTGACAGTGATTTCCGGTATATATAACACTGAGGCTGGTGTTTCTGCCGTTTCTGCAACTTTTAGTTGTTTATTGGCTGTCTTCCAGAATGTATCAAAGCGGGTAAAGCTGGCGTTGAAATATCAGTAAGCTATAAAGCTATCAGAACCTGGTTTGCCAGGCCCTGAAAATGTGCATTGCAAAATGTGCTGGATAAAGATATTCAATGTTCAATAGGGAAAAACTTAGGACAAATTCAAAAAGAGCTTGCAAGCAATTTGAGTTCGATTGTATTCAATGGAAAAGGAACCGAAAGAAGGAAAAGACGCTTTCCAGGAGCAACAACTTCATATCCGCTGACATTTCATAAGTCGTTATAAAAGTAAGGGGTTATATCCATGAAATTTTTTATGAGCCATAAAAAATGGACCTTGTACGACAACCCTAAAGGAAGAAAAGCATAGGCTGATCCATGGCAAACATCCACAAGACTTGCACACTTGACAAGTTGAATGCTCATGACCATGCCGTGTGCTTGTTGGACTTGGATAGGGACTATCTATTACGAACTTCTAAAGTTTGATGAAACTGTTACGTCTGAGCGATGTCAAGCCTAATTAGTTACACTAAGTGACACGCTTGAGGGAAAAAGACGTTTTCGGGCAAAGGAAATTGAAGAGTGATATTGCTGCAGCACAAAACTCAACGGCGCCCAAGAAAGAACTTTTCAGCCTTGGTTGAGAATATCTTACTCATGCGGTTTGCCTTTCAGACTTGGCTGCTGTTAATTACTGGTTGTTCTGAGCGACGCAGCCATATTTAGGAGTTCATCAATTAGTGTTGTTTTATGAAGCCTGTGCAAAGTGGTACAGAATATTTAATAGTCGGCCTTACTCGACGCATCGCTTTTTAATATGACCAATCATTCAGGGGATTCATCTCTTATATATGTAACATGGCGCTGCTCAGAGAGAATTTGGGAGAGAGACATCGCCGTGGGGAGTTGGAAAAGTTTTTACCAACTAAGCACCCACTACAACTGCAGCCTAAGTTAACTCTCGCACTTGGGTTTCGACCCCATGAACACTTACTTGGTAGTCCCGATTCTTATCTACTTGCCGATTCATGCTGCTCATCTTACTTTATCCCAATTTTTAACCGATTGACCCTACGTTTCCACTTTGCATTTGAACTAATAATCTCTAAAAAAATCCTCGCCTTTAATTAGTCCATTTTAATGGACTCTTTTGCTGATTTTTCACAAATTTTTAGAAGAATCAAAAACATTTTACCTAAAACTAACGCCATAATCTTTGAGACCAGCATTTTCCAAAAGCTCTACGTGCTCTATTAAAGAATAAAGTGGATAAAGGTACACTTGAATAGAAGAACAAACACATCTTCTTTCCAGGAAGATTAGCACCTTGTTATTGCTTTGTTAAAAACTCATCAAAAATGTTTCTAGAAACTTCAATATATATGGAGAAAGTTATTCGATTAAGTTTTCGCAAATAAATTCGAGAATATGACCCATAACATTGTGCTCACAAAAGTAACAAATTACTCTTTAAAAACATATTATGCATGAGAGAGTGTTAGCAATTATTGATTCGCAACTTTACATATACGTACACAAGTCAAAGTAGTCGGTAAGTAGCAGTTGTAACTTATATATTAACACCTAAGAATGTGATAACCATCAACAAATATTTTCATTGAATGGCATGTAGACTAGGAAGGCAGCCAGCAAGTGGTCTCTCTGACAGAATCTCCTGCTTTAACAATATTTATCCTTTCTTACATGCACACTCTCCTGTCGAGCATATATACAAGTGTTTACTTAATGGTGTGAACGTACATACATTTAACGCCTCAGTCACAAAAGCGTAAGCACCTGTCGGACATCGCACGGAACATATTTGCATTACGAGAATGCTTCGGTTCTTGTTTTTTTACCCCCGTGGCTTAGTTAGTCTTTCAGTCAATTCATTGAAATGAGAACAATATACGGCTATATTTGTATTTGGCATGGATGTGCTGGTATGCGTTTCGGTAAAAATGTGTGCCAATGCAATATTGATTGAGTTATTGCCATCTCCTCTTGTTTTAAAGTAGTATCGACAGCCGTGAACGCCTTTTGCATGTTCTTTCCTCAAAATTCACATTTAGCCGCTTCATCCGAACAATAGTGCTATCAAACACGAAAAACTGATATCAACAACAATGAATCAATAATGCAGACGACCCTCATTTCCTGCAAAAGAAATGCCGTATATTGTAATAATTAAACTGGAGAGTGCTTTTAAAGTGACGAAATCAATGCAATATTTGTCTAAAAGCACCGTTGTGGACAGTAAGGCACTGTATGTCAGATCGTTGAAAAAGAGGTTCGATCCATACCGTTTTAAATGTAATTCATTGTTGAGTCAAAACATTTCAGTAATCTGTAGTTCAAGGGGACTGACGGAAAGACAAGATTAGAAACACTTCCTGAAACTGATTCTGCCCATAACCAAAATATTACTAATTATCAATAGTAAGTCAGTAAAATAATTCGCAACTGATCTTCTTTCCCTCGTTTCGAAGTCGTGTTTCCTTGGATAGGCTTAGCATTAGTTCGAAAATCTTACATGACTTAATATAAGAAGATGTTTTAACATCCCTGATCCTTATCGAACGATAAGGTCGATTACAGAACAATGCACACAAAAGTAAAACTTAAAGACTCCATCACCTAAGGGTTGATGACGAGAAAAAAATGGAAAAGGAGAGAAAAGAATTAAAAGTCGACGCAGTCCAATTCGATGTGCGGCCAAGCACTACTACTATGTCATCCCAGCAAAGCACTTAGTAAAACTACGATCACGTGAGATCGAACCTCAGTGAAACCTAAAGCCATGTGGTTCGACTTGGTAGCTGCCGCATAGGTACGTCTGGCCCTGATGAAATCTTTTCTTCCGAAGTAACGACGAGGAAAAAAACTAATTTCAACACACAAGATATACACAAGATTTACCGAAGAAAATCATTATAAACAGTTAAACACAGTAAATTCGCCTTCTGTTAACACCAAAATTATTGCGTTTTATGACGACGACTAGAATAACAATAAATAATACCGTATTATCGTTTATTAGTATTCTGTCCTACCTCTTATTATTCAATCCCGTTTAAATGTTAAACAGCGGATAAAAAAGTTTGAACGAAAAAGGCGAACTGGAAAACCTTTCTCACCTTCCTTTGTTTCTATTTTCCTCTTTCTCTACCTTTGCTTAGAGGGCGCGAAAAAGACAAAATTGAGAGAAAAAAATATAGGAAAAGCAAAACTTTAACAATTTTTGAGCTAAAACTAGAACGAGTAAGAAATTTATTGCCAACTTAAAGGGGGAGAGAGAATCACGTGCACCTGCTTAATAGTTATGAAATATAAATCGTCGTATTTCTTCGCTTCAGGATGTATATAGCTATACAGAGAGATCCTAAATCGCAGAAGAAGGGCTCCTATGTTCTGTTCTCTAAGGTACTAAAGCAATATTTCGAATTTTTTTTTTTTCTTTTTTGGCTATAATGGCCGCAAATATTTGACTTGGCGTCGACGACTGAACCTTGAAAGTTGAAATGTCGTCTCAGAACCCAAACTTAGCTAATGCTTCGTGGCTGAGTGTTTCAAGAAGTATGAATGACTTATTGAACTCCTTTTTTCGGTAGGTAATAAAAACTTGAGGCAATAATAGTTGAACTATGAACAAAAATTGGTGAACGTAACTGAAAACAAAAGCTGTTCAACGAATCTTTATATTAATATTGTTAAAGACTATGCCCATAAGCAGGTGGAAATGAAAAAGTTTTGGAGAAACAAAAACTTTTCAAAATATATATATATATATAAGTACGTACGTATGTACGGAGGCCACCCATCCACGCATATTGCTTGCGAGGTTGTTTTTAGTTTAGTTAAGAAAACTAAAAAAGTTTTTTTATATTTAGTTCAATTTCTCGTTTCTGCCCATTCTTTTCCTTTTCTTTTGTCAAGATTTCTTTTTCTCAGAAAAATAATGTCATCATTGGATTTTGTAAAAAGGTGAAAAGAAAAAAAAAAAAAAAAAAATCAAAGGTGTGCCATAATAAAGTTTAAT
>NW_024003936.1:0-32655 GCF_014805625.2 Glossina fuscipes | reverse complement strand
TGAGTCTGCTTTTAGGGTATTATTGAAAAGTATATATATATATATATCTGCTTGGGAATGAAATGTTATTCGTATTGCACAGAATATTGAAACGATATTCAGAAATATCACAGACGGACTGGCGAGTAATGGAAACTCATATCCACTCTTATCCCTCTTACTTAGGCAGATGAGCCCTTGAACTTTTATCTTTGTTCCATGACAACTTCTTTGTATACTGTAATAAAATGTATTTTTAGTTACAAACTTGTCTAAAATCCTTGTTCCTTGCAGTGGGATCATCCGCATTCTACTAAAATGCATATATGCTTGTACTTCATTACAAAATGTTTCAAATTATTTTATATGCTATTCGTAGGGAAAACTCTGCTAATAGAAAATTCTAATTCACACATACATTTTCTCCTCTATTAATAGCAATTAACAGATTTTCGGTTGAGTTCAATGCATGAAAAATCGCATACATTTGATAATCTAAACAGAAATATCTCGATCAACAAGTTCCGGGACTAATTCAGAAAAACATATTCCTCGACTCTGGTTTCTATATATGAGAGTGAGACAATCAGTTCAAAGTTTCAAATGCGCCTCAAAAATGCTTCAGCCCGCATAAGTAGGTGCGACTGCCAAGCTAGTATTCGCGGGTTCAAATCTTAATATGGCAAAGTTTACTTTGTTCGCAGCTATAGCGGATGTTCAGTCGGTGAAGGCGTGACATTTATCCACGGTGCATATATTCATTAAACTTCTTGCCGAGTGCTACCGTGTTACACGAAAACGGTACATACCCCCCCGTGTGATTGGTCATATCAGAGAAAAAAAGCATACTTCAGGCTTTGCGATGGTCTCGTCATCTCTCCTCTCTTTTCTCTGCTTTTACCTTTACAACCTTACATCTGGGATTTGAACTCACGACCACTGAGAGCTGCTAGTCGGGACTCTTGCCTACTCCGGTACTCGGATGTAATCGAGTTAGTCCTGTTTTCCAATCTTGAGTAAAACGAATTCTTTCTCGACTTGCGGTGTGGGAGTAGAAATTTGGGGAGTGATTTTTGTTAATCATTGGAAAACAAATAAAATACATGATATCACCCGAGGTCTTCATTATATGGAAATTAATCGAAAAAGTACTACAATCCGAACCATTTGCTACGGCACTGATACTTGAGCTAAGTCACCCCAGTGCACTAAATTCCATGAAGATATTTCAACAATTATTGCCTGTACGGTCTGTAGGTTAAATATGATAAAACAAAAGGGACAGGCAGACATATGGACAGGCAAACTTAAGTCAGAATTGAAATGAGTTTGAGAATTTATCGGTTTAATAAAATGCGGGTCTATTTCAAGTCGTGCCAACCGCACAAACTTAATATACTCTTGAACCCTGTGTAGTGATGTAAAGTTTTAAGACTAATAGAGTTTAGAAAAGATAACTTTTGTGAAATTTGCAAAATGAGAAAATTCTGTCGTTGAACGTTTTGCACGAGATTTACTACGCATATCCTTGGATTTGAAACATTCTGCACAAGCTTGTAGATATCGGCAGATGCTATATAACGGTTGTTAATGATATAATTGGACGAACACAGGACGAGCCCACGTTGCTATTTCTACATGTTGCTTAACTATTTCTCCAAAAATCAGTCAATTTGACGGGGTTACTTTGAATGAAGATAAGAGTCTGAACCCGCTCACAAATGTACTTTGATAGACTGAAAATGTGAAAAGAAGCTAAAACAAGGTCAAAAAACATCGGCAATTTTAAATTTTATTCTCTAACTTACGGTCCCATGACTACGTTTGTGAAAAACTGCTTAGCAAACGTTCGCCAGAACCAAATGCAAAAATAGACTCGATCGATATATTAGCACATCTACGATTAACGGTAAGATTTTAATTCCATGTTATGTCTATTTATTCTAACCCACATGGTAACGTTGCGTCTATATCTGAGGTATCACTCAAGGCTTTCCGTCGGTTCTTTTCAAGAAATTTATTAATAAGCTTAGAGAGAACTGCGCGCTTTCAATACATTTCCTGACTGGCTTTAATTGGCTAATATATATATATATAGACTTACGGTGTTCTTATTATCAGAGACTCACTAAGGAGTTTCCCGAATTATAGGCTTGTGGTACGTACGATATATTACATCCCTTCGGAAGAGAAAGTATCTTTTGTGATCTCACGAAGGGATTGATTAGATGGCTGGTTGATCATGTTTGAGTGAAAAGAATTCAAAAAGCAAATTTACACGTGTACGCTTTTACGTTGCAATCAAGTCGTACCTACTTGTAAATCACAGTCTCTCTCGTCAATGCTTGTAAATATCAGTTCGGGGTTTTTTCTTTTTTTTCTTGTAAAATGTAAAAAATAAAAAATTTTAAATTTAGTTTCAAGTTAATATTCGTAAACGGAATAACGTATGCATTACTTATGACGTGACCTAAATTTGGCTTCTATCAAATGTCAAAAGGAACGAATATTTTTTCAAAAAAAGTTAATGGCGGGTCTGGGTGTAAATACTAAAAGACTTTCCGCTAAACCAACCTCTGCGCCGAATTCTCATTTAAAATTTATATTATTTTTGAGAACAATGTCTTGTAGTAGCTAAACCACATTTCATTTATCATTGCTATATAGCACAAATTTTAGACAAATTCTTTATTATTAACAAATTTCAAGGATGTATACAAGAGTTCAGTGAGAGTTAAATAATAAGAAAATTCTTCCATCACTTACATATACTTTGTCGTATGTCATCAAAATCTAGGATTTAGTCTAAATGGCAGTGAGTAAAAAAACCTTTTAAGACATAATACTTTGCAAATTATGCATACGCATACTCTGTTTACTGTACTTTGCTGATTATACCTGGCACCAATGGATGATTCGATAGACCCTCAGCATGCATATGATGACTTGATGTATGTAATTTAATATTTTTTAATACGTTTGTACTCTGCATAACTCTACTATATTGCATTAAATTCGTGCGGAGACCCAGAAGAAATTGAGATAGAATCGCTTTTGTCTGTCCATCTGTCCGTTTAGTTCAATAGGATTAGAAATAGGTCCACTTTTTATTCTAACCGTCGAACTATAATCAATTTCTGAATCGATTTAAGCTTGTCTGTCCGTCTGTCCATCTCGTTTTCTTGTGTTTAATACATGTTTTTTTTTGGGTCAAGGGCAAACACTACTCAGCATGTTGCGGATGGGATCAATTTTTAATCTAGCTCCCGGATGAAGCTGTATTTTGGAAAGCCCTTATGTGAGTGAGTTTAGAACGGTGTAGGGCATTTGATGGTAGGTCTTTGTCCACTGTAGCTTTTTTACTTGTTTTTATGATAAAATATATTTTCCATTTGTCCGTTAAGTAATAAATGGCAAAACAATTAGCGTTGCTTTGACTTTTAAATGAGTTATTGTCAATTAAGATTGAATTGAGACGAATTAGATTTTACTTTTTTTTATTTAATTAAATTAAATGTCAATTAGGTAGGTTACAATTAAATTTTAATCCTTTCATCTAATCATAAAAAACTATGCGCTTTGATTAAACAAATATTTGAAAAGTAAAAAGTAGTTTTATGCTTGTCGTAGAAAGTAGTTTTATGCTTGATTACGATAAGAAACTCGGTTAGGAATAAACACAAGTACATCGATCATATGTATACCATATTTACGAACAACGACATCTATATAGAGCCAAATGTATACCACATTTACGAACAAAGCACCTACATTGTGTAAATGTACACCATATTTACGAACAACGATATCTGCAGTGGGCCAAATGTATATCATATTTACGAACATAGGACTGTATATTGCGTATATAATTAAAATTGTGCAGATTTTCTCGAAAAACTCAAGCTTTAATAAAGTATGTCAAGCAAAATATTTTATTCATAACTTTTTCTACCGGTAGTCACTACTTTTCGCACTTTTCTAGCAACTTATAAATTCCAAACCCAAAGGGCAATTGATATTTTAAGGCCATCTACGAAGAGAACCATTTTCGAGAACCGTGAAACAAGAGGGATATTTAGTAAAACCACCGGGTTATAACTAATAAAATCCTGTTATCCTGAAACTTACTACATCACGTTCTGCGGAATATTTTGGCCGTCATATCTTCAGATGTCAGCTCAATTGTATCATTTGCTCGTAGAGTTCCCTAATGATATCGTTTTTTTTGCTTAGCCAGCAAAGCAGAATGTATTATACTTGACTGATCCCTTTAAATACGAGTATGAGATATCTTCAGCTTTAATGTCGATGTTAGCGCTCCCCTTGTCCTATATCATGGGCGCTTGCGTTTCACATTACCATAGTGTTTTACATAGTAGCTAAAGTAGCGTCCAATTAAGCAGCGGTTCTTTCCGAGTGAAACAGCAGAAGTAACGTTTTCCGCAAAAACTGTTTTTGAGGCTCTAATTCGACACAAATTTCAAGAAAGAAAACATGTTTAGTATATGTTTTAGCGCGAAACCTAAACATAGCACTTTGAAATTGAACAGTCACAGTAATATCTAATACTAGTTAGCTCGCCCTATATCATGCCTTCAATCTTTTTCGAAATGTTTCGTATAAATTTTATTTTCCTAATTTTTTTCTTCATCTTTCTTGGGCACAATTGGTGTCTACATGCATTGATCGCCCACCTCCTCTCTCTCCGCTTGCTGCCTGTGTATAAAGTAAAATTTTGATAATTTTGATTATTCATAATAACTTTTGTTCTTAATATGGAATAATAAATTTCATTGCCTAACATTTCTTTATATTATTTAGAATAACTTAAGTGCATATTAAAATGAAAAATTAATGAATTAAAAAATTTCATTATATATTTATTGAAAGTTTTGCAAAATGTGCACTTATGTCACTAATTCATTTCAGATTAAAGCTTTGAAGAATCAAAAAATTTATTATTTACAAAACGATAAAAATATTTGTCTTTATGACATTTATTCTTTTTTTTTTTTTTGTTGTAATTTAATTGACAGAGGATATATAAAAATTTGGGAATTTCATTTAATAATATCGGAAAAGAAGAAAGTGGTTTTAAATTTGATTTCAACGACTGTGAAGTCAGCAATTAAAAGTCATTATTAGAAATTAAGCAAAAATTTCATACTTGAATTTCTTCTCCATTTCATAAATCATGAAAATTATGTTTTGAAATTTATCTAAAAAGAGAAATGTAATTTTTCTTGAAGTAAGAGAGCAACAGTTCACTTCACTTCCATAAGGAAGGAATGAAAAAAGCAAAAAAAAGCAAAAAAAAAAAAAAAACAACAGAAAAGAAAAACCAAACAAATTACTTTGTTGTATACCCAAGAATCCTTAAGCTGTTGCTGTGTGGCAAAATGATAAATTGTTTAATATATTTGTGGGTCAGAGTGGAAAATCATTTATCATGCCATTCCTACTTACTTACTTACTTACTGAGAATAATGTAAAGCAGTTACCGAAATTCAAGTTTCATCTTGAAAAGATACTATTAAGTAATATAAATTATGTCCTCTTTTTTTCGGAGGGCCGGACTAATATAACCTCTCTTAATGGAAGGATAAACATATATACATATATAAATATTATTTAACGCAATAAGAGTCAGAGGTTAATTGTTTACGACTTGATTACATTTCATCATTTATTCATTATATGGGTTAGAATTAATCAAGAAATGCTTCCATTTGCCCAAGTCCCACTTGATGATGATACATCGTAGATAAGTGGCAATGTCTTCCTTCCTCATTTTCTTTGCAACAGAATGAAAACTCCACAAAACATATGTAACATATCTGCTATGCAGCTTATGGTTTCCTTTATGTGTACGTCATCTTATATGACATGCAATATATACATATATACAAAATTGGCTAGTTTTGTGGCTCCAAAAGTACAGTTTTGATTGAGTTTTGGAAGAAGGTTTGGTTTCAATACCATTCGAACGCCCTCGCGATGTTTTTCTTTCTGCACGCCCTAAAAATAAAGAAATGTGCGCGGAAACCGCCCCCAAAAACCACTATCTAGCAGTGACAACCCATACAATCTTGGTGGCCAAATCACATCATCAAAACATGAAATTAGACGTTCGACAAGTTTCTCGCGCAAGAACCTCAAAAACGGACGTTTTGCGCGGCTGGAAAAATCCATTTCCGCCATTATGTACTGTGACATAGGCCCAAATCGCATAGGCGTCGTGCAATGGATACATTTAGATCTTCTTCGACACTCTCACTAGGAACACCGTTAAATTCAGCCAACCGTGCGTTTCATTAATATGTACAGCGCTTCACAAATCTGTTGCAAATCCAGTTTGTTTAAGTAGTTTCACAGCTTGGCCTGTAACACGCTCAGATGGGCGATTATGTCGACCATAGCCTTCACGCAATGTACGAATGGTATCATCTACAGAATCAGCACATTGTAAAATGACATTTGATGCCCTGGATGTTATTGAAAGAGTGTCGCCAAATTGAGTTCGCCAAGTGAATAACCTTAAATAAATCTTTGAATAGTGAAACATTGTGAGTTGGGCGATTGTTAGATTTGTTTTGATTTTTCAAAGTTAGCATATTTAATTGCAGTTAATGATCGCAGATTTCGTTTGAAAGTATAGCTGGTCCATTTGCCAGAAAACTTCTTGAAAGAACAAGGCGTCTTGAAAATAAAATCCAAAAGCATTTTACGACTTACGATATTT
The DNA here is from genome assembly GCF_014805625.2 of Glossina fuscipes. Taxonomy (NCBI): domain Eukaryota; kingdom Metazoa; phylum Arthropoda; class Insecta; order Diptera; family Glossinidae; genus Glossina; species Glossina fuscipes. Next base: position 25,934 of record NW_024003936.1, on the reverse strand, counting down.
GTAGATTCGAAGTTTCCCTTCAAGCTTTATTTAATAATTATAAAAGAATTAAATGCTTACTAACAAGCTATTAGAGTTTAGAAAGAGTACCCAGGATTCGTTTGTAAGCGTGCACAGCTTCTAATCTGGTGTTTTTTTTGTTTCTTTTTCTTATTTGGTTTCATTTTTTTTCTTTCATTATTATGGTGAAAATTCTTTACTCTTTTTTTTTTTTTTTGCTTCATTATTAAGGATATTGAGGACACGACGGTGAGTTTTAGTCTCTTGAGAAGTTTCTTGTTTTCCTTTTTATTTTTACTTAACTTAACAGGCAATAAATTAATATTAATGCTAAGGTCAATGGTTTTCCTATTAAAGGCAAATTTATAATCATTTTTCAAACGGTAATGGTTACTGATGGTTATTTTAGTTGCGTGAAATGATAATAAAACGTGAAAAATAAACATAAGAACTGTAATCGATTCAATTCTCTCCTCACTCGTCGATAGGTGGTGCTGTCATGACTACGGTAAAGAGATCCCATAATTACATTCAAATTGGTTTTTGACGAAATCAGATTTTCAATTGGCAGCGAAACATCGGTTAATGTGCACACACTTGTGGACATATGCACGTGAAAATCAGAAGCGTGAACTAAAAGTAAATGTTTTTCTCATCACTTGCATTGTTTTCACTCAGTGTAAAGAAAAAAAATTTACGTTTGTTTATTCGAATCTAGGAAATTTAATGGTTGCCTTATCTTGTACAAAGGCTTAATTTCGCCAAACCCCTTCCTTTCGGTGTCATTCATTCAGCTTAACTCATTTCAAGTTTCCCATATTATCGTAGCGACAAATGCCCGCAGAAAGTAGAATTCGTATAAGTAGAGAAGCAAAGCGAAAAAAAAGAACAGCCTGTAGTCGAATTTTTCCATATCCAACGGTTTCTTTTTAAAAGAAACTAAACAAAAGAACAAGTAAGAAAATTGCATTCAGCTGGGGGTGGATCTCTCGTAGCCAACCGTTTCTACTTAAGAGAAATCAAAGAAAAGAACAATACAAAATTTGAACTCAGCTCTGGCCGAATGTTTCCTACCTCCCCAGAGCTTTTCTTTAAACAAAACAAGTGGGCATATTCCATTAGTCTGTGGTTGAATCAAAGAAAGACTGAAAAAAAGGAGAAAATCACAATATTAGACGGGCACGAAGTTCCATTGTTTCTACCAAGTTTGAAGACGATATCTCCATATTTGCACATGAGAAAATGCTTACATAGAGCAGGTGGACAGACAGACATGCTTAAATCGATTCGAAACTTAATATCGTTGAGGACTATTTACTTCCTCGAACGTCTTGTCTTAATGCGCTGCGTGGTTTATTTTAGCAACCGGTTTGCCAAACATCAATATCATCTCTTGGACTAATTTAAAGTCTTCTTTAAAAACCTGTAAAGTTGGCGAATTTGTTCATTCAAGTGAATTGTCATAAGCAAGTACACAGACCAGTTTTGCCAAGCTTGGCTCGATACGATAATCTTCGCGCTTGGACTAAAACACGGCAGTGTATCAAATATCACCGAAATTACGAGAAGCACGAGAAAACAATAAGAGCAGGCGGATAAATAGACAGACAAGCTTAAATGATTACCACTTTCTAAATAAATCGGTAAAATAAAAGGTTCGTCTATCTCAAGTTGCGTATAGTCGGCTGAAGTCCATACAGACTGCCCAACAACTGATGCGTTGACAGTAACTAAAGCTCCTGTTTATCGTCCACAGGGAGGGGATACAATACTTAATTTATCCTTTCGGTATATATAAAATCATATGTGTCTTACAACGTTATACTTATCGGAACGAATAAAAGATTGGATGAAGCTCACATTTTGAGATCGTCATGCCTTCAAAGGACTAATCTCGGAAATGTTATTATATAGATAATAGCATGTTATTATATAGATAGTGAGAAGGTGTTTAAAATTGAATGAACCCTAGCACAATACCGCATATGCATTAAGATATCATGCACTTGTTGTATTATTCTTGGATATTCGAATAATTCATGTCCAGGCTTGTGATCGCATGTGATTGCATTGCATTTATTTTTCGTAAACAATAATTAAAGCAATATTTCAGGAAAATTTAGCATTAGTTTGAGCCAATAAATAGAAGAACCTTTTGATGGCATTCATTTAGTAAGTTTTTCAGTCTCAACGCGTTACAATGAACCCTCTAAACGGTTTGATAGTTATATTGGTATTTTTGCTAATATCAGCGCAACGTACCGAAGCCTTTTATCGCTTCATACCAGACGACATTGATCTTATTAGTGATTGTCAGAATCAACCAAATTTTGGTGGAGTTAGTGACTTGGTTGACCTGACTGCTTTTGATCTGTCTTACGACGATTTAAGTGTACACGCAAAAGGAACGTTTGAAATTGTTTGGGATGTAGAGGAGCATGACCGCATATCGGTAAACACTAATTTTTAAAAAACCAAAAAAAATCTCGTTTTCGTTAACTTTTTTTTTTTTTTTTAAATTTTAAATGTGTTATCTTTCAAACGCCAAGTGCGGTAGTTTTCAATAAAGTCCATAGTCGTGCACGCCGTTGCGTTAAGACTTCAGTCTTTAGACTTATTCTTTGGCTAAATTAATAATAATAATTATTTTATTTGGGTATAAAAAAAGTAGATTTCGAGATTTTTTATACATAAATATTTGAACTCTATGCCAATTTGTCCTTTATAAAGAAGTGAAAAAGTTGCTGTTTTGTCCTTTCCCAGACGCATTGCGAGCTTAAAAAATTTTTTCGTGGTACTTGGCAACCAACTACGTTTTCGGTTATAATAAAAGACGTGTGCGAGCAGATGAAGGACACGACGTCTATCCTGTACGATGTTTGGACGAAACACATCATATCGGAGGATATTCATTGTCCAGCCAAAGGTGTACGTACTCTCGATTACGTCATTTAATGTGTAGTTATAACTTTCTATATATATTTTAAATGTAGAGGAAATATGTTCAAGAACCATATCTAATATCTGTCGATTTTAATGTGAGTGGTATAAATATGGAAGGGCGATATAAGATTGTTAGTATTTTGCGAGCATATGATGAGACGAACCAAGAGAAAGCTAACGCAATATGCATCGAATTTCTAGGTGATATAATTAAAGTCTAAAGACCATACCCGTGTAAAAGTAAATTTTTTTCTCTCATTTGCTTTCAAGAGCATAAATAAAAACTAAAAAGCGAATTATTTTTTCTTCTTTATGAGCAAGTTGCTCGAGAACAGTTTCAATTGTGTTTGTTGGGACTAAGAGGTTAACGCCTTCTAAAAATATCTTCTGCTCGGCAATTTTGTTTATTGAAAGTTTAAAGTTACGATGTGCATCCTTACCTCAAAGTGTGGGCGAATTGTTTCTGTATGTTCTTTGGAAAAGAGAAGAAGCAAGTTTTCTGAGCAATGATTGCAGTTCAACAATAAATTAAGTAAAGAAGATGAGGAAAGATTTAGCACTTCTTTGCACACATCTAGTATAGATACAAAAGACCATGAAGGGATTGATTCGCTCGTAATCACGCCTATACTAATTGTTTTTTATGAAAATGAAATTTCTGGAAGGCAATGATGTTAAACTCTCCTAGTACTAGAAAAAAATTACGCCACTTATCACTTAGGCACTTAGGATAAGCCTACGCTTCTCTTGTGAAGACAATGTTGAAAGTGTCGATCTGTTTTCATAAAGCGGCAAGAAGCATATTCAGGTAATGGCCTCACCTAGCTCCTCAGGTATAATCTTTGTTTGTTGGATATGGATCCTCGAGCTCTCTTTAGGCAATCGCTGACTTGGCTTTGTTTATAGAGAGCTCGTTGCCTATGGTTGTTTCTTAGATTTAATGTATATGAGCAACGTACAAATAAATTATCTAAAAGATGACAGGAGTACGTTTTCGAAGTAAAGAGAAAGAATGGTTTAGCTCGACCAGCCACCTTGCGGTACACCTCATATCACGGGCAATTCTTTAAAGCTGATGGTGTTGAGAAGAACTTAAAGTGATCTGTTATGACGATGAGAGCTTATCGATTTCAATAAGCATACCACAAACCCGGAAAGCTAAATAAAGTTTAAAAATCAATAACATGCGATTAAGACGATCAAGAGGAAAACATGACCAAGAAACTATAAATGGTCATCGGTCATCTTCCGGTGCAAAGTGGGCATTGCAGCTTAGAAATGGATGATTTGAAAGAGGAAACTGTTTGATAACTAACAACTCATGCAAACACTTTCGGTAAATCATCCAACCTGGCGATACCTCTGTAGTTCTCCACTAGATGTTTACATCCGCATTTGTGCAGCGGAATAAGGAAGCAACCCATCCATGGATAGTTTTCCGGGAGAGATTAAAAATGTTTCTTATAATGCTAGACAGCTCAGCAACGTATGGGTTAAGCGTACGTGATGGGATACTATCAACCGAAACACAGTTAACTATTTGGTGTCGCTAGTTATGAGCACAATCGACACCAGCAGCAGAAAAATTTCTCTAAGAATAGTTAGAAATAGCGATTCGAGGATTTATGATCGTCGGAGCCATCAGAGAGGTCATTAAGATATGTCTAATGCGGACATTTTTCTTTTAGACTTAAAATATTAAATATGTAAGGAATGAGGATTTTACTTTTTGCGAGGCACTGCGAGGATCAATGTCATTTTACTCGTTTTGGTTCCATATTTTTAGTTTATTCAATTTGGTGTAGGGTAAGTCCGTCGGCAATAACTTAGCATAAAGAAGCATTTTGAAATTGATAGGGTTTTAATGTTCAAAGTCAGTTGGCTGACGTGCTTGGAGCCTGATCATTTTGGTAACTGACAACGCCAACAGTATGAGTCACGAAGTTTGTTACATACCGCGGCGGTCATTTCCCCTTCCTTTCCGATCGTGCTGTCAACCGAGCTGGACATAGCGAACAGCTTGTTTTTTATCCAATGGGATTATAAATTGAGCAAGTCAGAGGTACACTCGAAGGTTAGACGACGTAAGAGAAACATGCAGGAGACAAGACTCCATAGTGTCAACTGTCTTAATTAAAAGGCTAACGCTTTGCTCAGGAATATTACAGGTTACCCTTCTAGAGAGAGAGAGAGAGAGAGAGAGAGAGAGAGAGAAATAAGGAATCGATACTTCGATACTTTATCAGACTGTATAGCCCATTCTTGAGCTGAAATCGTTTAATATACTAAAAATAGATTCATTACTCTCTTAACGCATTAAATTGATAATAAAGCAAACGAGAAGTGTTTCATTATTCAAAATGTTCCTTACATGAGAAAGAGAGGGAATAAAGTACTCAATCAGGCTTCTAATATAAAGCCTGTGAAGTAGCCAAGCCCTTGATTCTTTAGTTGTCAAATTTTCATAACACATCTTCAAAGTTTCTACAGTAAACTTAACTGAGATTACTATGTTAAGAACTGAGGGTAGCAGAGTTTCTTTATACCCAGCAGTGAAGTCAACTCTAATGTTTAATAGTAGAGTTTTGAGCAGTAAAGTATTGTTTTGTGAAAATCATATGATGGATTTGAGGGAAGGCGACTTAGAACATTCGGGTGGTTCATTAAACTAGCGTAATTGGCATAGACGGATAAGCTAGGTCATGCACGAAAGCTAGAATATAGACAATGATTTACAGTTATTTTCAAGAAAATTTGCCAAACTACGACCTAGAGATACGCGGCCGCAATTCAAAACATGAGTACATGAGTTAAATCATATAATTCATTCATGAACACATTGACTTCATCCATGCCATCCACATAGAATGAATTATAGCTGCTACGCCATGTCTGGTGGGGCAAAAACAAATCTCTTCACACTATGATGCTATGAGCATTTAAACTATGAGTTCTAATGCTTCGACGACATAGCCAATAAGAACAGATGGAGACACATGCGGTTTGGAGGAATGTAAGAAAATTAAAAATCCATTTCAACCAAAACCAATTTCCGGAAGGAGTTGGAAATACGGTAATGAAAGAAAATTTCAGTTGAGTAAGGCCGCAATTCATCTCCATAATACAATCACAATCTGATCAATGTGAAATGCTAAATCAATTTTTTTCGTTTTTATATCTCATTTATTAGCATTTTAATGCACACACGTTCCACATTCCAAATTTTTAAGCATTTGGTTAGGAATGCATACAACAATAATAATGCAATCAATGTGAGCACTGTGCAGGAAGTTATTCAATGATCGTATCCATTGATTAATTTTCATTAGTATTTTCAATATCGTGTTTAATGGCAATAACAAGCAAGAACAACCAGCGCAAAGAAATTCATTGTTTGGACTAGAAAAAGATCGTTAAAGGGCATATGTTAATAAAATATGTTTATACCCTATACAGTGGAGGCACATGGGTGACATTGTATTGATTTTGCAACGCATCGTGCTATGAATCAGAGACTCCATAAAGCAAATTGGCTCTATATCGAATAACTAAACCGTTCTGAACATGTCCGTCTGCTTTTAAAAAGTTAGAAAGGTGTCATCGCACTCTCAAATCTTCTCAGGCGATAGTTGGCATTCCAACCAAGTCTCACGTTGCAATGTTTTAGTATCAGTTTGGTTATATTTTCAGAGAGGAGGGCGTGCGATGGCAATAACTGGATTTTCAGTTCGATCCCACTTATCCCTCACCTACAAGAAGTATACAAAATTTACAGCTTAAAAAGTAAGTCAAGAGACATTGGATAAAACATTTATTTTGAGTTAACCATCCCTTCGATGTGAAGTACTAATGCTAAATGTTTGCTTGAATGGAGCAAGAAGACGCATAAGAGCGAGAGCCCTATCCCGCAATACCGCACATATATCAAGATATCACGCGTTTGTTGTGTGTTTTCGATTTTCCAAATAATGAACAATGGCAATAATTAAAGCCACGTTTCAGTAGCATTTATCATTAGTTTTCGCCAATAAATAGAAGGACCTTTTCATGGCATTCATTTAGTAAGTTTTTCAGTCTCAACGCGTTACAATGAACTCTTTAAACGTTTTAATAGTTGTATTCGCATTTGCAACGGTAACAGTACAACGTGGCGAAGCTCTTTATCGCTTCATACCCGAAGATGTTGACCTTTTTAGGGATTGTCAGGGTCAACAAAATTTTAGAGGGCTCAATGACATTCTTAACCTGAGGGACTTCGGCCTCTCTTACAGCGATGAAGGTATACACGCGAACGGAACTGTTGTGGTTGTTTGGGATGTAGAAGAAAACGATCGCATATCGGTAAATACTAATCCTAAAAAAAAAAAAATCTATTTTTCGTTAACTTTTTTCTTTTTGAAGTAAAACTTCAATATTTTTTTTTCCAAATGTCGAGTGCGGTAGTTTTCAGTAAAGTCGATAAGCTTAGATGCCAGCGCGTTAAGACTTTAGTCTTAGAATTTATTCTCTGGCTAAATTTTGAGTTTTTTTTTTCATTCGACCAGACGTTGGTGACATATAAAAAGTTGAACTATATGCCAGTTTGTACTTTATAACGAAATGAAAAAGTCGCTGTTTTGTCCTTTCTCAGATGCATTGTGAACTTAAAAAATTTGTTCGTGGTACTTGGCAACTTGTTTTCGGTTATAATAAAAGACTTGTGCGAGCAGATGAAGGACACTACGTCTATCGTTTATGATGCTTGGACGAAACATATCACATCGAAGGATATTCATTGCCTAGCCAAAGGTGTACGTACTCTCATCTTTCACACGTCGTCCAATATTTAGTTATAACATAAGTTTCTATACATATTTTAAATTTAGAGGAAATATGTTCATGAACCATATTCAATATCCGTCGAAATTAATGTGAGTGGCATGAATATGGAAGGGCGATATAAGATTGTTGGTATTTTACGAGCATATGATGAGAAGAACCGAGAGAAGGCTAACGCAATATGTTCCGAAGTTCCAGGTGATATAATTAAAGTATAAAGATCATACCTGTGTAAAAATATGTAATAATATGTAATAAAACCAGCAAAGAGATTGCTTAGGAATTAATTTTTTTTTTTCACGTCTAATTGCTATGGTTTGTTCTTTAATGAACAAGTCATTCGTGATCAGTTTCGTTTTTCCTTTTTCAGACTATGAGCGTAACCTCTTCTAGAAATCTTCTCTGATAAAAACCCCAATCTTAAGATTCGTGAATCTTTTGTCGTTAGTCCTAAATGAATGGTGTCGTTAAAGGAAACTCAGCGCTCGATATGTTGTCTTTTCCTTTATTTGAAATTTATTAGAAACTTTATTGTTATGGGAAAGAATCACTAGTGCGTGTTTATGTTATGTCTTTCTTGTGATGAAGCTTCTCATAGCATGCAGACGGCAGGTAGACACCCATAAATTTCATTTAAAATATAACGTCTATGGCATTTTATGATATGGCATTCAAAACGATTATAATATAATGCCAAGTTTGCAAATGACAAAATTTTCCTTTCAAAATGTGATTGTGTGTCGTGCTTTTAATTATTAATAATATTCAGGATTCTGTTATTTCATGTTAGGAAAGAAATTCTTAGAAAAAAAGAAAAACCAAAACATTCTTTTCCCTCTAGCTTCTGCTTTTTCTTTCTCACTCTCTCTCTCTCTCTCTATCTCTATCTCTCTCTCCCTCCAAGTATCCAACAGAAGGTAGACTTGCTTATTCTCCTTACTTGTCTTTCCTTTGTTTTCTCTCATTTGTCTTTCTATCATATTAATAAAAAATTCACTTTTTCTTACATACACTCATACAAACGCTCACGTAATTTAAAAATGAATGTGTATATATTTAACAAGCCATTATCTTTCTTCTTCAACATCAATTCCAAGATTTGTCATTTGCCTACCTATCTAACTACTCACACAACTACCTACTCCTAGTTAACGTATATTTAGACATCAATTTTAATAATAATGTTGTTATCACGAGTGAGTACGAGTTGGGCGAATATTTTTTCAGAGCGAGAATGTTCAATGGCTGCGAATTCATCGAAAAGCGTATGAGTGCTGCGTATATGGACATTCAGAGCAAAAATACTCTTGATTTATTTTTTTGTATCGAAAAGCGAGGGATTATTTTCTTACTTGATTTTGTAAAGAGTGCGGATGGCAAGACAAAAAGCCAGTTATACCGCATTCATTATAAAATGGCATTTTTTGGAAAAGATGGAGTGATGGTGACGAAAAAAAAACTCTTAAAAGCTCATTCATTTTAATTATGGTTGTTCACGTCATTGCAGCTCCTTTTCATAGATACGCACATTAACATGACATATTTCGTTTCTTTTTTGTTCTTTTTCTACTTTTGCTGGTTCCAATGCTTTCATCCTTGATGGTTAATTACAGCGGCTTGATGTTCATTTATGATGGGATGTTAGATAATGATAACTAAAAGGCATCTTAGAGAATTGCAATAGACTTGACGAACTACTTTTTCCCCAAGACGGCCTTTGCAATAGGGCACGGCAAGTTATATTTTTAATTCGAAAGATATTCTTACGCACTTGAAACGGTTATTGGTTGGTAATTGTTTTCAAAAAAGAGATCATATACTTTTATCAGATTTTATAGGTAGGTAGATAATGATAGTTGCTTACTCTTCCAAAGCTCAGGCTTCAAAGGCAGAACAAGTCCGTAGCTTATGATGTAAACAAATGCTTATAAGCAACAGAAATGCCACATAGCGTGGTTGTTAAAAAGAGCGACTGTAAAGTCATAACATGATCTTTTGACGTGAAATTGAAAAAAAAATCAATACAAAAGTCAATCAATCGAAGGTGAAATTTATTGATGGAAAAAGGCAATATTTACAAGCCTTACTTTGTACGGTGTTCTTGGCTAAAGCTTTATCATTTTTACTAAACTTTCCTGGGTTTGGTAAGACAACAACAGCCAAGCTATAGGCTATGTATTTAAAATCATGAAGGCTAAGTTCGCTTTTTCTTTTTTTTTTTTTGGGAAGCGTTAAAACTGTACATGATCGAAATTCTCTTACGATCAAGTGCTCAGCACTTGTTTTGGATTAAGACACGCAAACGCTTCACCTCTTTGCAAGTTTCATTTGTGTTTATGTGCCAAGTCGTGCCACCCAGCGCATCATTCACTTTCATTAGTCAATAAAAACCATTTCGAAAATTGTTCTAGAAACTTCAGTACATAAAGCAAATTTTGTCAGGACTGATCGCATGTGAAGTTGTACGTGGAGGTTGTATTTTCTAAACCCTACACCTCATCTAATCCACGGGTATATTAAATTTTTTCGGATGTATATAACAGCCAAAAGGACTTGAGATAGATACATTTCTGTTATGCCGATCAATTCGTAATCACTTTCTGAGCCGATCTAAGCACATCTATCAGTCTGTCCCCCTTGTATTCTTGTGATTAACCTACTTGTAGCAACTTGGCAATACTCCAACGATCAACCCCTAACTACCCTTTTGACCTAAAAATGAAAGTAATTGAAAGTGGTTCGGATCGGACCATTTTTTCAGCCACTACCCGTATAAAGCTTTATTTAGATAAGTCTACACGAATAACTATAGCGAGCTGGTATAGAGTAAGTAATGGTGGACCTTGGACCACTCGTTTTTACTCGTTTCTTAATAGATCTGCAGACGCTCTTTAATGTTAGCAATGATTGCAAGCTAACCTATTTCTTTTGTTGCTATGTGTTCTGCTTGCTTAAAGATTGTCATTTGGAACATCGTGAATATCGAGATGGTCAGATAGAATGATGCTCAGTTATCCTTTAAGTGGATTCGATAAGGCATAATATCTATAAACCAAAGAAATCTTCTTCACAATTCCACATAGCGGTAGTTTCTCGTCTTTCTCTTCTTTTCATCAATATTGAAAACATCACCTATCAATACCAGACAGGTGCAAACACTATAGTGGGCCTCGGGATGCCTTTAAACATCCTACATCACCCTGTCATCTCAAGATTCTGTTAGATGAGAAGAAAAGCTTAACCTAAAAAAAAAAATTTCAATCCAATCTTTACATCTCCTTTTACATGTCACGTTTTTAAATATTCCGTTATGAGTACATGCAATAATAATTATATAGACAGCACATGTAGATTTTTTCGTTTGTTTGTTATTCATATTCACCTGTATGATCGTATTCGCTGACTAATTATATATTTTGAGTTTAATGCAATATTTTAGGGCATGAACAATGGCTGAATGAGATGTATGGCTTGGTTTAGAAAGGGGCTACTGAGCGGAATGTATCATTAAAAAACGATTATACTCTATACAATCGAAGAAGAAAGGTGGCATTATATTAAACGTATAGCATTTCGCACTTTATGGACACAGAAGCCGAGATTTCTGCTTCTTAGAAGAAGGAAAATGATTTTCAACACATGTGTTCCTAAGTTGACCTATAAATTGCTCAGCTTTGTGGCGAATTTTTTCTTTGAACAGATCAAATGGCCGTCCACTTTTAAAATTTACATTGAAGCGTCATTATATAACGGTTTTTCAAGAGAATAGATTATACGCCAGGTGGTCGAAGAAATGGACAGATCCGAATGTAGCGTTCAATAGCGTTCGTCTCTGGGCCAAAGCATACCAGTGCATTAAATATCATCAAAATATATCCAGAATTTCGACCAGCAGCTCGCACACAAACATACTTGAACAGGCATCAAACGAGCAGACGGACAATCAAGCCTAAATCGATTCAACGAATGATTCTGAATAATAAAAAGTGAGGGTATGTTAAGCCATGTATGTGTAAGTGCGTACAAAACTTACTGCATAGGACGGACATAAAAATGAAATTACTTTGCGAGCAATGCAATGTAAAAAGTCACAGACGAGATAAACTTTATTCGTTCTTCTATGCGAGAGTATACAACTTGTATTTGAACCAATTAAACTTTTCGACTTTTAGCATAACATATTCAAATTTAATTATGCGCTTAGGTCAATTTTTAATAAAAAAATCACTGACACATTCAGAGGACAAAGCAGAAATCCTGTTGCGTCAACACCCCGTGCGTTGTTTCAATTACAACATCGGAAATATTTATATTGAAAAAATGTTTGAAATAAAAAAAAAAAATTTATATTTGTATATGTATACGTAAATTGTGGAATATAATTGTTGAATGCTACGTTTTGAGAAGCCAATTGTTACGAAAAAAATTTTTCAAATAACAGATTTTGGTATTTTGCCTTTTTTCAATTTTCTGTACCTTTGTTAACTGTGAAATGTTTACTTCAAGTTTTAATTAAAAATTTTAACGGCATAAGATGAATTTTGTACGTATTTTCCCATCTATTTTCTTTCTCTCTCCTTCTCTCCTTCTCTCCCTCTCTCCCTCTCTCTCTCTCTCTATACATTGCATATAATTTATATAACAAGATAGACAATATTTGACCACTCAACCTATGTACGTACATAGATACCCGGTTGTGCATATTTGTATATTATACAACACACTTAAATGTTTCAATAATCATAAAATGAGTTGTGGAGAGACGTATGCATATATGTTGTTACGTTACGTATGTATACTTCAATGCTATAATCATATAAGCACAAAAATAGTCCATGAGTGCGCTCATTCAGAAACTGACAGCAACACTTTTCATAAACTCTTCATGGATATGTACTTGTTTTTCATTTCTTTCTCCTCTTTTTCATTTTTTTTTCCCCCATTTTTCTCGAAATATTTACAAATACTCATGCATGTTCAAATATAGATATGTATATATATGTTGCTGTTGAATATATTCTCAATATAAGAGTGATACTTAGAGTGTAGTGTTTATTAATATGATTAATTTAAGGATATGTAGAGTGACAGGATTAGACGTTGCCCGAACATAAATAACATTTTAATAAAGCTTTTTTGGTAAAGTAGAAGAAAGCGCTTCAAATTTTAAATTCACGCTTTATTTTAATTCAAAAAAAATGTTCCTAATGATAGATCACATAAAAGTTGGATACTTAAAAAGTTTGTAAATTATTACCACTGCTTATCATTCGCCCACAATTTTCTTATTCAGTTAGACAGTACTGCAAAATTCTTCTTGGTAAATTTTAGTATTTTTTACTTTTTTTTCTGAGGTGTTTAATGACTCAGGAAATGTTTGCTATATGCGTAGCGCGATGAGGGACAGAGACAAATAAGAAGTGAGAGAAACAGATGGGGAATGGCCGCAGCTTCAGAGATGGACCGATCGAAGTATGATCTACTGGACTAAAGATTGAATCCATCTGTGCCGCCTTTTTCAGTTGACAATATGGTAGCTGTCACTGATTTGGAGACTAAATAGCTACTAACGAAGCTTCTTGTCACTATATCCCTTTATTCTCTTGCGTCTTGAAATGCATCCATTTTCTGATATTACTCATGCGGCTATCTCTTCCTGCCCTATAAGAACAACATTCCAATATTAAGCAACATTTACTAGAACAAGGAGTGAAAATATTTATCCATACTAGACAAGAGAAACTGAAAGCCACCTTTTATTTTATATCTATCTCTACTCCTTCTGGGTATTGCATTTATCTGCACAAACTTAATATAGCCCGGTAAACTAAACTAAAGTGAAACTAAAATCAATGGATACATATCTCCTATTGCAAAGTTCGAATTAGTCAGCTTCTTATTTACACTTGAGGAATATATTATAATATATAACCATGTCTTTTTATCTTTTGCTCTTTTTCACCAAATTTCTTTGACTCTAATGTTGGAAGATTCCACGTAAAACTCATGCCCGTAAAAAAACCCTTAAAACCGTAATTGCAGGTGGAGTTAAAATTATCTAAAACCAAATTTAGGTAAATGTTGCTGCTGTTCGGAATAATTCATGCAAGCGAAACTTGAAATTAAACACCAAAACGCCACTGTTTTTCTAGTTCATAGGAACTTAGCTTGAACTTTTTCGACTTCCTTTACACTCTGCTTTAGAAAGTTTATTGGAATAAAGAAAAATAAATTTAATTGATTCTGAAAACTCTATGCCGTTATAAAACGATTGCGTACTTTAAGCAAAGTTCAAGAATAGGATAAATAAAAACTCAATTCTCAATTGATGTTAATAAAATACAAGTGCCACTATAAATTTAATTAGTTTCTAATGTTTTTTTTAGTGCAACTATAAAATCGGTTTATTTTTTTTTATGCTTTTTAAAGCAAGAAAATGAATTTCCTCCTTTTTTTGTGGCTAAAAAGTATAATACGAAAATTTTTATCATCTACATCTAAAAATAGGCATTCTTCTACGACTTGTCATTAAAAGTGGACAGAAAAGATATTGGATGTAAAGATGTACAACTAAAAGTATGCTACAAATTAATTAAAACCAATTTTCGATGTAATTATTATTGCACATCGCTCTAATGTTGCATAAAAACTGGTGTTGCTTGTACTTGAGGATATGATGGGAATATTTGCCTGTATTTGCCTCTATTCATAGAAATACAACATACAAGAATGAATATATATTCTTTGTGCGTGTATTGTGTGTAAATACTTGAGGCTACGTATGCCTGTTCATAGTTTACATGAACTGGTTATAGTTATGAATGAGTTTTTAATACTTTTGTTTGCTGACCAGATATTATATCTCTTTCAATATCAATACAAAACATAACCTCAAGATACTTCTGCTCTATAATTCATGTGAATGAATACATGAATATATGAGCAAAATTCTTCACCATTTTCTAATGAAACAAAAAAAATATATATATATAGAATGGAGAGAAAATAAAAATCGACTACTGCAATAAGGAATTTCCCCTTTGAAAAAAAAAGTTGCATTATCGTCTTTCATTCAATAATTAATTCCTAAATTTTCATTTCGATTTAAATTTAATAAAAAGTCTTCTCTCCCAACTAAAATGCTAAAGATAAAAAGAAGAAAGAAGAACTAGTTCGATTTTCAAGAGTATAAATCAAAATTGTCTACCATAAGTATGGTCTCTCCTCGTATTTCCCTGTTTCACTATTGTAATAAATTGGCATTTTATTGCAGGTATTTCATTTTAAAGAACCATTCAGAATGCAATGCAAGTGTTGAACCATAGCTGGCATCTACATATTGGACCTTTTTCACTTTAGTTTATTTGTGTCGATAAACCAATAATTTGATGTTTTATACATTTGCAGCTTAGCAGAATAGAATGACAATAGATATATCTATATATACATATATATGCACGTATATACGCGAAAGCACATATCCACATACACTATATACATCTGATAGTATGCAAGCATTTACTACATCATTTCCTAGTTTTATCTACATTTGTTATGCATTTTTTTTTTGGCATCAAACTCCATCTCAGATATTTGTATAAATGTAAAACTTTGGCAGAAAAAAAAAAAATAGTAAAAAAGTGAAAAATAAGAGGACTTAACGTATTTTATCATCAGTCGAATGAGAACAATTTTTACATTTTTTTCCCCCCCTTTATGCAATGAACACTTTTTTGTTCATTTTATTCGAGAAACATTCCGTTGCCGAGTAGTTGTCTACTTGTCAACAATTTCTCACTTCATTGGTGAAATGTTGCATGTTGTTGTGCCAAATGTTATTTGAGCCAAAAACACAAAAATTGCAGCTACAAAAAAAAAAAAAATTGAAAAATAAGCTACATTCGTCATATGACGAATCTTGGGAATCTGTTCACTAAAAGGAATAAATAGGGTCGATTGGTCAATTAATTCTAGTTTCTTGGAGCATTTCAACTGCGCAAAGCGGCGTGATTCGGGGTTTCATAACGTCACTTACTTTACACAGATAGACCGAGTAGTCTTTTATTAAATCTCTCATTGTTGTACGCCTACTTCTTTCCTTCATTGTTGCACATTATAATCGTGTCGATATAAATTATTAAAACTCTAAAGGTACACTTCGAATTAATCTGTTTCGCTTCATAACATCCGCATGTAGAAAAAGAAAACATATAGACAGCGCTTTGATTGTATACGAAATTGTTGATAATGATTCGAATGCGACCGATTATGGGTATTATGGATAGAAATTTTCATTACAGACTTAAGTCTGTTTTGAATCAATAGTTAAATCGAAGCCAGTAGGCGGATTAATTTAAATTAAAGCATCTCTCATCATATCGAAGAACATGACTATTCTCATTGGTAAACTGTTTTCAGCTACAATGTTGGACTTGAATCAATGAATCGGAGACTAGTATGACCCATGAAAAGTGAAAGCATCTTATAGCAGTAGAGTCAGGCTGTCAAACTCAACAATGACCTGCAACGAGAAATACCGTCGAAGCAGTTAAAAGAAAAATCTCCCCGATCTTTTGTCGTTACGATTTCCTACGAGATACAATGAAAAAGCTGATGCCGGGCCGTTGTATAGTAATAGTTATAGTATTCCTCAGGCGATAAAGACATAACAATTACTGCTACGGCATACACCCGCTAGGCTGCGGCCTCTAACTTGCTATCTTTTCCGCTTTCCTCACATCTTCTTAACCATCATGTCGCTTGGCAGATCCCCTAAGTGATTCCTTATATTAAAAAAAAAAATGTAACCAAATCGGTGATAAAGTTAACATATAATGAAACCAGATGATAGGTACAAAAGTGCGCCCAATACGAGAGTTTGTCTATGAAAGCTAAAATATTTTATTAAAAGAAATTTTTAAATAACTTTTGAAAATATTTTTAAAATATTTTAACAAAAGACATTTTAAATGAAAAAAAAAAAATTTACAATAATAAAGAAGAAAGAATTTCCCAAACAAGAGCATTATAGTCAAGCAAAGCTTTGAATACTCTACACCACTTAATTAGTGAAACACCAAAGATGATACACTACTTTTATGTAAGTGCATAATATTCGCGAAACCCCAGAGGATACTCAAACGTGAACGTGGTCTAAATTTAGTAAACTCTATGTACCCTTTAGTAAACTCTATGTCAAAGAGTCTTTAATTTTCCACTGCTTTCGTCATAATCACACAAATTAGATTTTGTCGCCATAGTAGAATCCGCTTTCATGAGCGCCCGTCTATATAGTGCGGCGTAAAAAGTGCACTTATGAGATCAAATTTTTCATTTAAATTTTCATAAAGGGACTTAACCGTTTGTTTTTCATTAGAACGAAAAAAGTAGACCTACGTGATCCAAATTCGGTAAGCTTAATATTTATGTCAACTTCTTACCAAATTTCGTCAAGAAGTAAGTGAAAACTAGTCATTTTTATCGTATAAGGTTTCAGTTTTAGTTCAAAATGATAGTACTTCCACATCCTAGATGGGTTTGGAAAAAGTGGTGTGGCTGGGTCAGTTTTTTGACCCCTTTCTCATATAACCGTCGCTACGAAAATTAGAAAAGTATAAGTTTCAGATATCAACCGTACCGAGTTTTGATCATGTAGGTCTATTTTTTGGATGCCACTGCACATAAAGGCTCTCAAGAAATGTTATGTGCGAAAAATACTTAGGTATTAATGCCTCATAATGAAAATTGGTTTCTGTTAGTAATTTGACATGAAAATGAAGTGGACCAGATTTGAAACGCAAGGGTCTATTTCTTGAACACCACTCCATAAAAGATTTTTCATATAGGGTAAGCTGTTCAGAAAAAGGTTTAACTTCTAATATAATATATTATAATCAAAATTGGTCCGTAGTAGGAACGGCAGGGAATTAACATCACCTAGGTTTGCTTTTAATGAATCCTAAAATATTCGGTAGTTACCGTGAAAAAGAAGCCTTTACGTGGAGGGAGAGCCTAATATCTACTTTTTTATGGCGTCAACTAGAAAAAAATGAAAAAAGTTATATTCAGCGGGGTCCGAACATCGCATGTCCACCAAGTAAACGCTTGGAAATGTGGAAATTATCAGTCTTCTACAGTCTTTCACAATTTCTGAGTAAGAAGCAAAAACCCACAAATTTTTGTTAAGAAATATGTAATTGTGTTTAGTTTGCGCTCCACTGCGAATTCGTGCTACGACCAATTTGGCCTATTTTCAATAGTAAACTGCGCGCAAAAACTTTCAATGTTTGTACCAAGTTTGATGTCGATATGTTATTTTTTGCGACTAGGAGAGTCCCAACAATAAACACCACATAGAGGCACAGATATGGCCTAATCAAATCAGAATTTCGTGCTGATCAAGAATATATGTACTTTTTTGAGTCTCTGATCTTTCTTTTTAAATGAGACATCATCCTTGCATCCTTCGGTGATCGTTATAATAATAAGATTTTTAGAAAGTCACTTAAATTTTGCAAATAATGTGTAATTTTTGGTAGTAAGTAAGAGTATTGGACGAAATGACGTAGGGTAACTAATTGTCAGCCTTTCTCGACTATAACGTTCTCACTTGTTAGAGCCTGTTTTGTTGGAAAGTCGGTTAGTTTCCATGTTTTATCAAATGGTCGGTTTCCGTGCCAATATGTTAAGTGCGCTGTGACCAAATAGTCTGGCTCAGGCTGAAATTCAAATTTTATATCTATGCTTGGTGGGAAGAACTTCACGTTAGACTAAACCGAATAGTGCATCGCTACTCTAATTACGAATTATTATTACAATTGATAGATAATTGAAACGAATTCCCTCA
The DNA here is from genome assembly GCF_014805625.2 of Glossina fuscipes. NCBI lineage: Eukaryota > Metazoa > Arthropoda > Insecta > Diptera > Glossinidae > Glossina > Glossina fuscipes. The sequence continues at coordinate 7,327 of NW_024003936.1, read as the reverse complement.
ACCCTTAAAAATCTGAACATCACGGACCATATTGTCAACAGCATATGTTTTAAAGCGACCTAAGGCGAATCCGTTATAAAATTTTCATAAGTTAAATAGCCTGCACTGCTGCTGCCACGCACTGCAATGCGAACGTATAACGTTTAGCCATTTTGTTATTTTATACATTGTGTGTAAAAAGAGTCGCATCATTATGATGCACGTGCTTAAAGTTAGTTTAATATGGCTAATCCACTTGAATACATTGTTCGCTCGCTTGCCTCTCGTATATGTGAAAAAAATTTAAATACATGTAAATTTGGCAACAACAAAAAACAAAAAAACACCTCGGTATGCAACCACTAGATGTGATGAATGCTTTATTTATATGCCTGACTAAGCAAAATAAATAAACTTTCACAGGATATAGTAAATGGATAACATATGTACGAAAACCAAAAAAAAAAAAAAATAAAAATTACTACAAAAACACTGTTTATATGAAAATCAAAACGAAAACTAATAAATAAGAAAACAAATATATGCCCATTTAGAGAAGAGTTTTTGTTTACGATTATTGTAAACAAAAATAAGCAAAATATTTAACATTATTTTAAACACCTGTCAACATCTGTTAATATAATTTCTTTTTTTTTAATATTTTTATTTTGATTCCAAATAGAAAACATGGCTTAATTAAAATTTATTTGTTTTTTAGTGTAAAAAATAAGAAAAACAATTTTTTTTTTTTTGTTAAATTTTTATATAAAAATGTTTTTAAACTCGATTTTCGGAAATTTGCAATGCTTTTCAAATATTATCCTTAACTATTTGTTTGTTTACGGAAATTCAAAACAAAAGAAGAAAACTAATAAGAAAATTAAGAGCTGGGCAAGGCCGACCGTTAAATATTCTACGCCACTTCGTCTTGGGGGGTTATTTACCCCATTTGGCAGCAATACCCCAAAAATTACACGCAATTTTCATGAAAGCCCACATGTTAGAGGAGATGCGCAAAATATCACCTGGCGTGATCCAAATTTAGGAATACTTCATTTACTTTCTGAACATCTTAGTATACTTCTGTTTCTGTTATAAAAAACTTTCTCTTTCTTTCTGTAGGCCTATCTGATCCAAATTACGTACGGTTCATTTTGGAGCAATTTTCATCATACTATCTTAAAAATTACATCTTTTTCCAAGAAATGAACGCATGTGTTTCAAATTGGGTCCACTAAATTTTTACGTCAAATTATTATCATAAACAAATTTTTATCACGAAAAAATTAACAATTAGGGCATTTTGGCATATAAGGGTTGCATTTACGTTATATGCTGTCGTATCCAAAAAATAGATCTACGTGGTCAAATTCGGTACGGTTAACATCTATGCCAATTTACTATTACGACCTAATTTTCATCGTGAAATATGGAAAATTATACCCTTCATCTTATATGGGAATGGTTGTATGAGCGAGGTTTTAACGGGGGTTGTCCGAGCTAAACCAAACATTTCATACCAATACGGAATGTCAAAGTACTCAGCGAGTTTTTTCGAAAATATTTGAAAATCAAAATTTTTTCCATATAACGACTTTTTAAGATAACGAAATGGTCAAAAAAGTGAACCGACCTGAATCATTTTCACCAAATTTCATCAAAATATTCCTAGAATTTTCCCTTGTAGAAGAAGATTGTCGTACTGGCGTATGGACACATAAGTTCTCTGAATCGATCGGTATAATAAAAGTTGGACCTATTTCATGTCCTTCTTTCAGGTCACACTCTACTATGAACGTGTCCTCCAATCGATTTGGCCCATTTTCAATACCAGCATTTGTATGGAAGAGTTGATATTCGCATTGTTCCGAGCAACGGAAGGATACCAACACCGGTGGACAGAGGGACAGACATGGATAGATCGGTTCAAAATTCGCCGAGGATCGAAAATATACGTACTTTACCGAGTTTCTGAAGCTTCCTTTTAAGTACTGCAATATTTTGAGGAATGGAGCCCCTGGATGATGGGGATAATTATAATTCTTTAAAAATCATCACAAATGGATAATTGTTAAGCAACCGGAAGTTTTTTTTCTCGAGGCATTTAACTATTGCTTACTTAGAGACGTGTAGTTTTATGTTCAGGTAGAAAACATTTTAGCTTTCATAAAAGTCCCCACCTTTGCCATCAATTGTCGCTATTGTATAGGTAGTGTTTTCTTTTTGACACCATTTAACTTGGCTGAAAAGCTTAAATGTCGAAACGATTGCCTGAAAAAAATAAAATTATAAACACAAATTTTTGATGCCTGTCGTCTTTGGTATGTACCACAAAGGTAGAGAGATCGAACATATTTAGAGAAATCTTTTTTAATAATTTTTTATTCATTATTTATATTATGTGAATGTAAGCTGTTGGCAGCTGCTCTTTCCCAATTATTGATTTTCGATGTTTTCTTCTCCTAAAAATATAATTTTCATTTATATAACTCTTCGTACTAAGAAGTATCGCATCATTCATTTACATAAAAATTCAATTATAATCAAATTGATTTACCAAACAATTTCTTTTCAACCACAAAAGTGTTTTTTTTTTTTTAATTTTAATTAAATATTTATAAAATACAATTTTATGTACACAAGATTTGTTGATTTTTTTTTTTTTTCTCTTTCGATTTACATAATTAAATGTTAGTAAAGTACAAAATTAAAGATCTAATTTTAAAGTATTGTAAAAAATTAATATTGCAAAAAAGGTGTATCTTTGGTTTTAATGGATCCAAAGTTAAAATCCACACAAACGAATCAATCACTTAAAGCTTACATTTAGGGAAGAAAAGTGAATTAAGTTAAGTTCCTTCTCGGCTTACACATTCAAAGCGGCAGACGGGAGTGTGGTAGTTCTTTTTTTTCTTTTTTTACAACTTATTTGTAGCTATCGCTCTAAGCGTTTTTCAGATAACTTTCTTGACTCGATATTTAAAAATGATTCGAAAAAAAAGTCTTAGATTTAACCTTTATTAAATTGAGAGACGGACTGATATCGAAAAAGCTAAAGCAAAAGTGGAGACTCTAAAAAAATCAATTATTTTGAAATTTAAAGAGGAGCGCTTGCATCATCCTTTCTTTTTCGATGCCCCCCTAATAGAAACCAAAATATGATTTGAGGTACCGTCTTGATAAGCTATTCTTCGAGGTTGATATTGCATTTTCATTTTTCATCTCCGGCAAGGATTCTGCTACGAAATACAACTCTGTGAAATCTGTATAGCATTAATGTGCAAATTGATTGGCGAATATTTTTGCTCTCGTGTCAGATAACTGATGCGATACCAATGTTGCTTGCCCATATGCCCTTTTAAATTTCGTGTAGGGGTCTTTGTATAGTTAATCATGTGGATCCGTGGCTTTTCGACAGTTCTTGGTCATATAATTTTGGATTAACTTCCCCTAGGGATTTTAGGATGTAATTGCCGAAATCAGCTGATCGTCCATTTCGAGGTCGGTTAAAGAGGTCAACATTGATATTTGTTCGCGATGCAAACACGAAGAATTGTCTACCCATTACTGGCCTCTTAAGGCGAATAGTCCACATAATAGTGAACAATTTAGCCGCACCGAGAAATTCGTAACGCATAACACAACTGATGATGGAAGAAAACTGTCAATGTGTCTTGAATTTCTGAGCGAATTTGGCTCGACTACTTCCACCTTGGTGCACGTTTTCCACGATATTCTTTTCATTGGTCGGTTATTTCTGAATTGTACGCTTGGTAATGGCAAATTCCATGACGTTCTCGTAGTCAGAAATTAATGCTTCACTGATGTTAGTGCGACGTTTGTTTTTCAGAGAATTAATTGTTTTTAAAATCAACTTGTTTGAGACACAAATGGTTTGAACGAATTCTAATCGAATGCTTACTGCATCAGCAAGGTGTCTATCGTTCGAAGTTTTTCGTCCAACGAATCTTTCATCTCCTTAACTTGGCTTTCATCGATTTATGCTGAAGGTTGTTCTCGACTTCGTTTGCAATCCAAATGCATCCAAGACCTTCTGACACATCCTCAACGTTTAGGCGCCAAATTGCTTACTACGCCCATAAGATTTAATGTGAATTCTTTGCTCGACAGAATCAAAAGCCGAAAATTTTGCTATTATCCGTTTTATTTGTTATTTCAATTTCAATTCAGGCCACCATATAGAGGAGAGTTGTAATATTTCTTCACATCACTTACATAGAAGACTAGTTATTAGTTAATTAGATAATACTAGTTAGACTAGAAAGACTAGTTATTAGTTAATTAGATAATATTAGATAATTTAACAAAAACAGCAAGTAAGAAAATTAGATTTAACCGCGATTGAACCTTTTATACCCATCACCTTAACTCTAAAACTCGAAAAGAGAAAAAAAGTAAATGTCCACATTTTATAATGTTGGATGGGCGTGGCTGATTTCTTCTACTTTTGTAGAATCAAAGAGGAAAATTCACATCGTATGCCTGCTTGAAACCGATATCTCCATTTTTGCAGCCTTAAGTACATTTGCCACAGCAATTAATGGGCAACTGCACAGGCGGGCTGGTAAACATTGCCAGGGTGATTCCGATTTGTTACTGGATGTCGCCAATGTTTTCAAATTATAAAAAATTGGAATTTCAACATTCTTCAATATTGAGTAGGTGTGGCTGATGTTTTTCATTTTCTTACAAGTGATGTAGAGCCAAGCATGCAGTATAAATGTAAACTTTTCCAGAGGTGCTCTCAAGTTATATTGCATTGTTAACGTATTCTTCGATTGGTTTGGCCTAATTTCATTACCAATCTACGTGCAAGAACTTTCAATGTTTCTGCCAAGTTTGAAGTAGATGGCCTCCTTTCTGCGACCAAGGAAACCGTTAACACAGACAGAGTGATGATACGCAAGCGGACGGTTTAGAATTTAACATTGATCTCTGAAAACTTCTTCTGGGCATTGCAAACGTTTTGAAAAATGAACGCACCCCTCGGCGATGGAAGTGAAAAAACAAAATGAATTTATACCGTGGTCCAGACGAGTAATTAAAATCCGTTTTATGATGAAACATAGCTTTATCGCTTTATCAATTTTAATTGAAAATAAAGTCGAAAGGACGCTTTCTTTGCATTCATTTTTCTTTTTTTCCAATTCGCCGTAATCTACTTTGCCTAATATCAAGCAAAAAAACGGGATTTTTTTTGGAGGGAAGGAAAAAAACTCACTTTTGAAAGGCAACACAAAGTGTTACTTTCATTCTCTTGCCTTCATGCAAATTTACCACATGCCATATAATTTATACTGTAAAAGTTTTTTAGAAAGCAAGACAATAACGAAAAAAAAAAAAAAAAAAAAAAAACACAAAAACAAAGATGAAAAAGGAAACACTAAATATATTCAGCATCATAAAAGGTTATCCATATTGTCCATTACGACATGTCATACTTTTGAGTTGTTCTCCAAAAAATCGAAAAAAGTTGCTCGCAATAGAGAAGAAAATGAAAAAAAGAGAAAAGTAGATGAGGGGGGAGGGGGGAGGGGGAGAACGTGGTAAAAGCTTTTAAAAGAAACTTTGTTAGAGTTAACACACATAGACGTCATACTTCAACATGCAAAAAGGCTTTTATTGCCGTTGACAGGTACTCGGACCAAGAGCGTAAATTTTGTTTTTAACTAATACACAAACTGTGAACAGCGTCATTAATAGTAAATGTCACTACTCTCTCAATATAAAATGAAAGAATAACTTTAAAGGTCGAGGTGTTGAATGGGTGCACCCGTTTAAAAACTCTCTCCACTCTCCCCAAGCACTTGAGTGAGGTTATTTTATACACTCCCTCCCCAGTTAGTCAGTGTATAAAAGCGCTAAAAGTTCACACATGGGTTAAGAGTACTACATAGAAGCTATTAAATTCTCTAATTGGTATTACATTTTATATTAGAGTCAGAAATTACTCTATGACTTGACTTAAGTTAAAAGGAATTGAAAGAAAATTATAATCGGTATATATGTTAATATAATATAGTGTATAGCTTAATACAATTCTTTATTTACTATACTATTTACGCGGTAGGACTTGAAATAGACCCAACCAGTATCACTTTTAAAACTACCTTCTCCATCTCTCTAAGCTAGTCCATCCGTGCGTCCGTCTTGTCATTTGATGAAATTTGGCCAATCGAGGTATTTTGGCTCAAGATGAAACGCTATTAAAAATTATTTGGATCGGATCTTTTCTCGACCTATTCCACTATAACGCATTTTTAGGAAAAATCTTTATATCAAAGGCTACTGTAGGGTATTTATATAGTGTTTTTGCTTCTTTTTAATTATTTCATTTTATTTTTTATTATGATTTCATAGGCTGAATATGCACGGACGGATGAGGATATTTACAAGCCGCCTAAAGGGCTCTTGCTATAATCTTCTTGTTCCCTAATATTTCTAATAATCATTTTTTGCCCGCCATAAAAAAAGTTCACCTCTTCGATTTATGTGGTCAATTTTCGTTTAAGCGTATGATAGGAAACAAATCAAAGGATTTCGAAGCCAACGTTAAAGCATGTTAGGTTGCATGATCGCATAAATGACCGTTGAGGTAAAGAGGTAAAAATAGGTGACAGGATTCATAGTTGATGTTGAAAACTGCAACTGATCTTTCAGAAGATTGGGCGATTGCGGTCGAATGCTTTGGCAAACATAGATTGGCAATCTAACCTTTAGAGAGAGGGTGAAGGGGGCTTTTAACGAGAGCACAAGTAAAGAAGGACCAAATGTGATCGCCGAGTTTGACATTGCAAACAAAGCGTGAAATACGATTGATAAGACCTATCCAAGTTATAAGACACGCCATCGAAAAAGCCGTCAATATAATGGTTAATATGCGACATGAGAAAAAAAATTAAATCCGCACAACTGTTGCGGAAAGCTCTCAACTAATCCTAGCTACAGCTAAGCTATAACAGGCTTTCAAAAAAAATTCTTTTAAAGTGCGACAACCAGACTGGTTTTCGCCGATATATACGATTCTGCGAAAACAAGGTGTTAGAAAGACAAGGGAAGGGAAGGGAATACTGCTTTAAGCTCTAAATATAAGGTTAATTTGATTGACAAATCATTCAGGAGTTGTCCTGTATACGCTCATAAGCAAAGTCATTGTCAGCGAGAGAGAAATGCAGCAAACACAGCGAGATGGAAAGGGGTGCAAGGCCGACCGATAAATGTTATTATTTTACCGGAATATTTCAAAGTATTTAGCAGTATTTTGAAATATTTCGAAGTCCTTCAAAGTATTTGGCAGTATTTTGAAATATTTCGAAGTATTTCAAAG
>NW_024003935.1:0-32664 GCF_014805625.2 Glossina fuscipes | reverse complement strand
TGAGTCTGCTTTTAGGGTATTATTGAAAAGTATATATATATATATATATCTGCTTGGGAATGAAATGTTATTCGTATTGCACAGAATATTGAAACGATATTCAGAAATATCACAGACGGACTGGCGAGTAATGGAAACTCATATCCACTCTTATCCCTCTTACTTAGGCAGATGAGCCCTTGAACTTTTATCTTTGTTCCATGACAACTTCTTTGTATACTGTAATAAAATGTATTTTTAGTTACAAACTTGTCTAAAATCCTTGTTCCTTGCAGTGGGATCATCCGCATTCTACTAAAATGCATATATGCTTGTACTTCATTACAAAATGTTTCAAATTATTTTATATGCTATTCGTAGGGAAAACTCTGCTAATAGAAAATTCTAATTCACACATACATTTTCTCCTCTATTAATAGCAATTAACAGATTTTCGGTTGAGTTCAATGCATGAAAAATCGCATACATTTGATAATCTAAACAGAAATATCTCGATCAACAAGTTCCGGGACTAATTCAGAAAAACATATTCCTCGACTCTGGTTTCTATATATGAGAGTGAGACAATCAGTTCAAAGTTTCAAATGCGCCTCAAAAATGCTTCAGCCCGCATAAGTAGGTGCGACTGCCAAGCTAGTATTCGCGGGTTCAAATCTTAATATGGCAAAGTTTACTTTGTTCGCAGCTATAGCGGATGTTCAGTCGGTGAAGGCGTGACATTTATCCACGGTGCATATATTCATTAAACTTCTTGCCGAGTGCTACCGTGTTACACGAAAACGGTACATACCCCCCCGTGTGATTGGTCATATCAGAGAAAAAAAGCATACTTCAGGCTTTGCGATGGTCTCGTCATCTCTCCTCTCTTTTCTCTGCTTTTACCTTTACAACCTTACATCTGGGATTTGAACTCACGACCACTGAGAGCTGCTAGTCGGGACTCTTGCCTACTCCGGTACTCGGATGTAATCGAGTTAGTCCTGTTTTCCAATCTTGAGTAAAACGAATTCTTTCTCGACTTGCGGTGTGGGAGTAGAAATTTGGGGAGTGATTTTTGTTAATCATTGGAAAACAAATAAAATACATGATATCACCCGAGGTCTTCATTATATGGAAATTAATCGAAAAAGTACTACAATCCGAACCATTTGCTACGGCACTGATACTTGAGCTAAGTCACCCCAGTGCACTAAATTCCATGAAGATATTTCAACAATTATTGCCTGTACGGTCTGTAGGTTAAATATGATAAAACAAAAGGGACAGGCAGACATATGGACAGGCAAACTTAAGTCAGAATTGAAATGAGTTTGAGAATTTATCGGTTTAATAAAATGCGGGTCTATTTCAAGTCGTGCCAACCGCACAAACTTAATATACTCTTGAACCCTGTGTAGTGATGTAAAGTTTTAAGACTAATAGAGTTTAGAAAAGATAACTTTTGTGAAATTTGCAAAATGAGAAAATTCTGTCGTTGAACGTTTTGCACGAGATTTACTACGCATATCCTTGGATTTGAAACATTCTGCACAAGCTTGTAGATATCGGCAGATGCTATATAACGGTTGTTAATGATATAATTGGACGAACACAGGACGAGCCCACGTTGCTATTTCTACATGTTGCTTAACTATTTCTCCAAAAATCAGTCAATTTGACGGGGTTACTTTGAATGAAGATAAGAGTCTGAACCCGCTCACAAATGTACTTTGATAGACTGAAAATGTGAAAAGAAGCTAAAACAAGGTCAAAAAACATCGGCAATTTTAAATTTTATTCTCTAACTTACGGTCCCATGACTACGTTTGTGAAAAACTGCTTAGCAAACGTTCGCCAGAACCAAATGCAAAAATAGACTCGATCGATATATTAGCACATCTACGATTAACGGTAAGATTTTAATTCCATGTTATGTCTATTTATTCTAACCCACATGGTAACGTTGCGTCTATATCTGAGGTATCACTCAAGGCTTTCCGTCGGTTCTTTTCAAGAAATTTATTAATAAGCTTAGAGAGAACTGCGCGCTTTCAATACATTTCCTGACTGGCTTTAATTGGCTAATATATATATATATAGACTTACGGTGTTCTTATTATCAGAGACTCACTAAGGAGTTTCCCGAATTATAGGCTTGTGGTACGTACGATATATTACATCCCTTCGGAAGAGAAAGTATCTTTTGTGATCTCACGAAGGGATTGATTAGATGGCTGGTTGATCATGTTTGAGTGAAAAGAATTCAAAAAGCAAATTTACACGTGTACGCTTTTACGTTGCAATCAAGTCGTACCTACTTGTAAATCACAGTCTCTCTCGTCAATGCTTGTAAATATCAGTTCGGGGTTTTTTCTTTTTTTTCTTGTAAAATGTAAAAAATAAAAAATTTTAAATTTAGTTTCAAGTTAATATTCGTAAACGGAATAACGTATGCATTACTTATGACGTGACCTAAATTTGGCTTCTATCAAATGTCAAAAGGAACGAATATTTTTTCAAAAAAAGTTAATGGCGGGTCTGGGTGTAAATACTAAAAGACTTTCCGCTAAACCAACCTCTGCGCCGAATTCTCATTTAAAATTTATATTATTTTTGAGAACAATGTCTTGTAGTAGCTAAACCACATTTCATTTATCATTGCTATATAGCACAAATTTTAGACAAATTCTTTATTATTAACAAATTTCAAGGATGTATACAAGAGTTCAGTGAGAGTTAAATAATAAGAAAATTCTTCCATCACTTACATATACTTTGTCGTATGTCATCAAAATCTAGGATTTAGTCTAAATGGCAGTGAGTAAAAAAACCTTTTAAGACATAATACTTTGCAAATTATGCATACGCATACTCTGTTTACTGTACTTTGCTGATTATACCTGGCACCAATGGATGATTCGATAGACCCTCAGCATGCATATGATGACTTGATGTATGTAATTTAATATTTTTTAATACGTTTGTACTCTGCATAACTCTACTATATTGCATTAAATTCGTGCGGAGACCCAGAAGAAATTGAGATAGAATCGCTTTTGTCTGTCCATCTGTCCGTTTAGTTCAATAGGATTAGAAATAGGTCCACTTTTTATTCTAACCGTCGAACTATAATCAATTTCTGAATCGATTTAAGCTTGTCTGTCCGTCTGTCCATCTCGTTTTCTTGTGTTTAATACATGTTTTTTTTTGGGTCAAGGGCAAACACTACTCAGCATGTTGCGGATGGGATCAATTTTTAATCTAGCTCCCGGATGAAGCTGTATTTTGGAAAGCCCTTATGTGAGTGAGTTTAGAACGGTGTAGGGCATTTGATGGTAGGTCTTTGTCCACTGTAGCTTTTTTACTTGTTTTTATGATAAAATATATTTTCCATTTGTCCGTTAAGTAATAAATGGCAAAACAATTAGCGTTGCTTTGACTTTTAAATGAGTTATTGTCAATTAAGATTGAATTGAGACGAATTAGATTTTACTTTTTTTTATTTAATTAAATTAAATGTCAATTAGGTAGGTTACAATTAAATTTTAATCCTTTCATCTAATCATAAAAAACTATGCGCTTTGATTAAACAAATATTTGAAAAGTAAAAAGTAGTTTTATGCTTGTCGTAGAAAGTAGTTTTATGCTTGATTACGATAAGAAACTCGGTTAGGAATAAACACAAGTACATCGATCATATGTATACCATATTTACGAACAACGACATCTATATAGAGCCAAATGTATACCACATTTACGAACAAAGCACCTACATTGTGTAAATGTACACCATATTTACGAACAACGATATCTGCAGTGGGCCAAATGTATATCATATTTACGAACATAGGACTGTATATTGCGTATATAATTAAAATTGTGCAGATTTTCTCGAAAAACTCAAGCTTTAATAAAGTATGTCAAGCAAAATATTTTATTCATAACTTTTTCTACCGGTAGTCACTACTTTTCGCACTTTTCTAGCAACTTATAAATTCCAAACCCAAAGGGCAATTGATATTTTAAGGCCATCTACGAAGAGAACCATTTTCGAGAACCGTGAAACAAGAGGGATATTTAGTAAAACCACCGGGTTATAACTAATAAAATCCTGTTATCCTGAAACTTACTACATCACGTTCTGCGGAATATTTTGGCCGTCATATCTTCAGATGTCAGCTCAATTGTATCATTTGCTCGTAGAGTTCCCTAATGATATCGTTTTTTTTGCTTAGCCAGCAAAGCAGAATGTATTATACTTGACTGATCCCTTTAAATACGAGTATGAGATATCTTCAGCTTTAATGTCGATGTTAGCGCTCCCCTTGTCCTATATCATGGGCGCTTGCGTTTCACATTACCATAGTGTTTTACATAGTAGCTAAAGTAGCGTCCAATTAAGCAGCGGTTCTTTCCGAGTGAAACAGCAGAAGTAACGTTTTCCGCAAAAACTGTTTTTGAGGCTCTAATTCGACACAAATTTCAAGAAAGAAAACATGTTTAGTATATGTTTTAGCGCGAAACCTAAACATAGCACTTTGAAATTGAACAGTCACAGTAATATCTAATACTAGTTAGCTCGCCCTATATCATGCCTTCAATCTTTTTCGAAATGTTTCGTATAAATTTTATTTTCCTAATTTTTTTCTTCATCTTTCTTGGGCACAATTGGTGTCTACATGCATTGATCGCCCACCTCCTCTCTCTCCGCTTGCTGCCTGTGTATAAAGTAAAATTTTGATAATTTTGATTATTCATAATAACTTTTGTTCTTAATATGGAATAATAAATTTCATTGCCTAACATTTCTTTATATTATTTAGAATAACTTAAGTGCATATTAAAATGAAAAATTAATGAATTAAAAAATTTCATTATATATTTATTGAAAGTTTTGCAAAATGTGCACTTATGTCACTAATTCATTTCAGATTAAAGCTTTGAAGAATCAAAAAATTTATTATTTACAAAACGATAAAAATATTTGTCTTTATGACATTTATTCTTTTTTTTTTTTTTGTTGTAATTTAATTGACAGAGGATATATAAAAATTTGGGAATTTCATTTAATAATATCGGAAAAGAAGAAAGTGGTTTTAAATTTGATTTCAACGACTGTGAAGTCAGCAATTAAAAGTCATTATTAGAAATTAAGCAAAAATTTCATACTTGAATTTCTTCTCCATTTCATAAATCATGAAAATTATGTTTTGAAATTTATCTAAAAAGAGAAATGTAATTTTTCTTGAAGTAAGAGAGCAACAGTTCACTTCACTTCCATAAGGAAGGAATGAAAAAAGCAAAAAAAAGCAAAAAAAAAAAAAAAACAACAGAAAAGAAAAACCAAACAAATTACTTTGTTGTATACCCAAGAATCCTTAAGCTGTTGCTGTGTGGCAAAATGATAAATTGTTTAATATATTTGTGGGTCAGAGTGGAAAATCATTTATCATGCCATTCCTACTTACTTACTTACTTACTGAGAATAATGTAAAGCAGTTACCGAAATTCAAGTTTCATCTTGAAAAGATACTATTAAGTAATATAAATTATGTCCTCTTTTTTTCGGAGGGCCGGACTAATATAACCTCTCTTAATGGAAGGATAAACATATATACATATATAAATATTATTTAACGCAATAAGAGTCAGAGGTTAATTGTTTACGACTTGATTACATTTCATCATTTATTCATTATATGGGTTAGAATTAATCAAGAAATGCTTCCATTTGCCCAAGTCCCACTTGATGATGATACATCGTAGATAAGTGGCAATGTCTTCCTTCCTCATTTTCTTTGCAACAGAATGAAAACTCCACAAAACATATGTAACATATCTGCTATGCAGCTTATGGTTTCCTTTATGTGTACGTCATCTTATATGACATGCAATATATACATATATACAAAATTGGCTAGTTTTGTGGCTCCAAAAGTACAGTTTTGATTGAGTTTTGGAAGAAGGTTTGGTTTCAATACCATTCGAACGCCCTCGCGATGTTTTTCTTTCTGCACGCCCTAAAAATAAAGAAATGTGCGCGGAAACCGCCCCCAAAAACCACTATCTAGCAGTGACAACCCATACAATCTTGGTGGCCAAATCACATCATCAAAACATGAAATTAGACGTTCGACAAGTTTCTCGCGCAAGAACCTCAAAAACGGACGTTTTGCGCGGCTGGAAAAATCCATTTCCGCCATTATGTACTGTGACATAGGCCCAAATCGCATAGGCGTCGTGCAATGGATACATTTAGATCTTCTTCGACACTCTCACTAGGAACACCGTTAAATTCAGCCAACCGTGCGTTTCATTAATATGTACAGCGCTTCACAAATCTGTTGCAAATCCAGTTTGTTTAAGTAGTTTCACAGCTTGGCCTGTAACACGCTCAGATGGGCGATTATGTCGACCATAGCCTTCACGCAATGTACGAATGGTATCATCTACAGAATCAGCACATTGTAAAATGACATTTGATGCCCTGGATGTTATTGAAAGAGTGTCGCCAAATTGAGTTCGCCAAGTGAATAACCTTAAATAAATCTTTGAATAGTGAAACATTGTGAGTTGGGCGATTGTTAGATTTGTTTTGATTTTTCAAAGTTAGCATATTTAATTGCAGTTAATGATCGCAGATTTCGTTTGAAAGTATAGCTGGTCCATTTGCCAGAAAACTTCTTGAAAGAACAAGGCGTCTTGAAAATAAAATCCAAAAGCATTTTACGACTTACGATATTTGTAGATTCGAAGTTTCCCTTCAAGCTTTATTTAATAATTATAAAAGAATTAAATGCTTACTAACAAGCTATTAGAGTTTAGAAAGAGTACCCAGGATTCGTTTGTAAGCGTGCACAGCTTCTAATCTGGTGTTTTTTTTGTTTCTTTTTCTTATTTGGTTTCATTTTTTTTCTTTCATTATTATGGTGAAAATTCTTTACTCTTTTTTTTTTTTTTTGCTTCATTATTAAGGATATTGAGGACACGACGGTGAGTTTTAGTCTCTTGAGAAGTTTCTTGTTTTCCTTTTTATTTTTACTTAACTTAACAGGCAATAAATTAATATTAATGCTAAGGTCAATGGTTTTCCTATTAAAGGCAAATTTATAATCATTTTTCAAACGGTAATGGTTACTGATGGTTATTTTAGTTGCGTGAAATGATAATAAAACGTGAAAAATAAACATAAGAACTGTAATCGATTCAATTCTCTCCTCACTCGTCGATAGGTGGTGCTGTCATGACTACGGTAAAGAGATCCCATAATTACATTCAAATTGGTTTTTGACGAAATCAGATTTTCAATTGGCAGCGAAACATCGGTTAATGTGCACACACTTGTGGACATATGCACGTGAAAATCAGAAGCGTGAACTAAAAGTAAATGTTTTTCTCATCACTTGCATTGTTTTCACTCAGTGTAAAGAAAAAAAATTTACGTTTGTTTATTCGAATCTAGGAAATTTAATGGTTGCCTTATCTTGTACAAAGGCTTAATTTCGCCAAACCCCTTCCTTTCGGTGTCATTCATTCAGCTTAACTCATTTCAAGTTTCCCATATTATCGTAGCGACAAATGCCCGCAGAAAGTAGAATTCGTATAAGTAGAGAAGCAAAGCGAAAAAAAAGAACAGCCTGTAGTCGAATTTTTCCATATCCAACGGTTTCTTTTTAAAAGAAACTAAACAAAAGAACAAGTAAGAAAATTGCATTCAGCTGGGGGTGGATCTCTCGTAGCCAACCGTTTCTACTTAAGAGAAATCAAAGAAAAGAACAATACAAAATTTGAACTCAGCTCTGGCCGAATGTTTCCTACCTCCCCAGAGCTTTTCTTTAAACAAAACAAGTGGGCATATTCCATTAGTCTGTGGTTGAATCAAAGAAAGACTGAAAAAAAGGAGAAAATCACAATATTAGACGGGCACGAAGTTCCATTGTTTCTACCAAGTTTGAAGACGATATCTCCATATTTGCACATGAGAAAATGCTTACATAGAGCAGGTGGACAGACAGACATGCTTAAATCGATTCGAAACTTAATATCGTTGAGGACTATTTACTTCCTCGAACGTCTTGTCTTAATGCGCTGCGTGGTTTATTTTAGCAACCGGTTTGCCAAACATCAATATCATCTCTTGGACTAATTTAAAGTCTTCTTTAAAAACCTGTAAAGTTGGCGAATTTGTTCATTCAAGTGAATTGTCATAAGCAAGTACACAGACCAGTTTTGCCAAGCTTGGCTCGATACGATAATCTTCGCGCTTGGACTAAAACACGGCAGTGTATCAAATATCACCGAAATTACGAGAAGCACGAGAAAACAATAAGAGCAGGCGGATAAATAGACAGACAAGCTTAAATGATTACCACTTTCTAAATAAATCGGTAAAATAAAAGGTTCGTCTATCTCAAGTTGCGTATAGTCGGCTGAAGTCCATACAGACTGCCCAACAACTGATGCGTTGACAGTAACTAAAGCTCCTGTTTATCGTCCACAGGGAGGGGATACAATACTTAATTTATCCTTTCGGTATATATAAAATCATATGTGTCTTACAACGTTATACTTATCGGAACGAATAAAAGATTGGATGAAGCTCACATTTTGAGATCGTCATGCCTTCAAAGGACTAATCTCGGAAATGTTATTATATAGATAATAGCATGTTATTATATAGATAGTGAGAAGGTGTTTAAAATTGAATGAACCCTAGCACAATACCGCATATGCATTAAGATATCATGCACTTGTTGTATTATTCTTGGATATTCGAATAATTCATGTCCAGGCTTGTGATCGCATGTGATTGCATTGCATTTATTTTTCGTAAACAATAATTAAAGCAATATTTCAGGAAAATTTAGCATTAGTTTGAGCCAATAAATAGAAGAACCTTTTGATGGCATTCATTTAGTAAGTTTTTCAGTCTCAACGCGTTACAATGAACCCTCTAAACGGTTTGATAGTTATATTGGTATTTTTGCTAATATCAGCGCAACGTACCGAAGCCTTTTATCGCTTCATACCAGACGACATTGATCTTATTAGTGATTGTCAGAATCAACCAAATTTTGGTGGAGTTAGTGACTTGGTTGACCTGACTGCTTTTGATCTGTCTTACGACGATTTAAGTGTACACGCAAAAGGAACGTTTGAAATTGTTTGGGATGTAGAGGAGCATGACCGCATATCGGTAAACACTAATTTTTAAAAAACCAAAAAAAATCTCGTTTTCGTTAACTTTTTTTTTTTTTTTTAAATTTTAAATGTGTTATCTTTCAAACGCCAAGTGCGGTAGTTTTCAATAAAGTCCATAGTCGTGCACGCCGTTGCGTTAAGACTTCAGTCTTTAGACTTATTCTTTGGCTAAATTAATAATAATAATTATTTTATTTGGGTATAAAAAAAGTAGATTTCGAGATTTTTTATACATAAATATTTGAACTCTATGCCAATTTGTCCTTTATAAAGAAGTGAAAAAGTTGCTGTTTTGTCCTTTCCCAGACGCATTGCGAGCTTAAAAAATTTTTTCGTGGTACTTGGCAACCAACTACGTTTTCGGTTATAATAAAAGACGTGTGCGAGCAGATGAAGGACACGACGTCTATCCTGTACGATGTTTGGACGAAACACATCATATCGGAGGATATTCATTGTCCAGCCAAAGGTGTACGTACTCTCGATTACGTCATTTAATGTGTAGTTATAACTTTCTATATATATTTTAAATGTAGAGGAAATATGTTCAAGAACCATATCTAATATCTGTCGATTTTAATGTGAGTGGTATAAATATGGAAGGGCGATATAAGATTGTTAGTATTTTGCGAGCATATGATGAGACGAACCAAGAGAAAGCTAACGCAATATGCATCGAATTTCTAGGTGATATAATTAAAGTCTAAAGACCATACCCGTGTAAAAGTAAATTTTTTTCTCTCATTTGCTTTCAAGAGCATAAATAAAAACTAAAAAGCGAATTATTTTTTCTTCTTTATGAGCAAGTTGCTCGAGAACAGTTTCAATTGTGTTTGTTGGGACTAAGAGGTTAACGCCTTCTAAAAATATCTTCTGCTCGGCAATTTTGTTTATTGAAAGTTTAAAGTTACGATGTGCATCCTTACCTCAAAGTGTGGGCGAATTGTTTCTGTATGTTCTTTGGAAAAGAGAAGAAGCAAGTTTTCTGAGCAATGATTGCAGTTCAACAATAAATTAAGTAAAGAAGATGAGGAAAGATTTAGCACTTCTTTGCACACATCTAGTATAGATACAAAAGACCATGAAGGGATTGATTCGCTCGTAATCACGCCTATACTAATTGTTTTTTATGAAAATGAAATTTCTGGAAGGCAATGATGTTAAACTCTCCTAGTACTAGAAAAAAATTACGCCACTTATCACTTAGGCACTTAGGATAAGCCTACGCTTCTCTTGTGAAGACAATGTTGAAAGTGTCGATCTGTTTTCATAAAGCGGCAAGAAGCATATTCAGGTAATGGCCTCACCTAGCTCCTCAGGTATAATCTTTGTTTGTTGGATATGGATCCTCGAGCTCTCTTTAGGCAATCGCTGACTTGGCTTTGTTTATAGAGAGCTCGTTGCCTATGGTTGTTTCTTAGATTTAATGTATATGAGCAACGTACAAATAAATTATCTAAAAGATGACAGGAGTACGTTTTCGAAGTAAAGAGAAAGAATGGTTTAGCTCGACCAGCCACCTTGCGGTACACCTCATATCACGGGCAATTCTTTAAAGCTGATGGTGTTGAGAAGAACTTAAAGTGATCTGTTATGACGATGAGAGCTTATCGATTTCAATAAGCATACCACAAACCCGGAAAGCTAAATAAAGTTTAAAAATCAATAACATGCGATTAAGACGATCAAGAGGAAAACATGACCAAGAAACTATAAATGGTCATCGGTCATCTTCCGGTGCAAAGTGGGCATTGCAGCTTAGAAATGGATGATTTGAAAGAGGAAACTGTTTGATAACTAACAACTCATGCAAACACTTTCGGTAAATCATCCAACCTGGCGATACCTCTGTAGTTCTCCACTAGATGTTTACATCCGCATTTGTGCAGCGGAATAAGGAAGCAACCCATCCATGGATAGTTTTCCGGGAGAGATTAAAAATGTTTCTTATAATGCTAGACAGCTCAGCAACGTATGGGTTAAGCGTACGTGATGGGATACTATCAACCGAAACACAGTTAACTATTTGGTGTCGCTAGTTATGAGCACAATCGACACCAGCAGCAGAAAAATTTCTCTAAGAATAGTTAGAAATAGCGATTCGAGGATTTATGATCGTCGGAGCCATCAGAGAGGTCAGAGCCATTAAGATATGTCTAATGCGGACATTTTTCTTTTAGACTTAATATATTAAATATGTAAGGAATGAGGATTTTACGTTTTGCGAGGCACTGCGAGGATCAAAGTCATTTCACTCGTTTTGGTTCCATATTTTTAGTTTATTCAATTTGGTGTAGGGTAAGTCCGTCGGCAATAACTTAGCATAAAGAAGCATTTTGAAATTGATAGGGTTTTAATGTTCAAAGTCAGTTGGCTGACGTGCTTGGAGCCTGATCATTTTGGTAACTGACAACGCCAACAGTATGAGTCACGAAGTTTGTTACATACCGCGGCGGTCATTTCCCCTTCCTTTCCGATCGTGCTGTCAACCGAGCTGGACATAGCGAACAGCTTGTTTTTTATCCAATGGGATTATAAATTGAGCAAGTCAGAGGTACACTCGAAGGTTAGACGACGTAAGAGAAACATGCAGGAGACAAGACTCCATAGTGTCAACTGTCTTAATTAAAAGGCTAACGCTTTGCTCAGGAATATTACAGGTTACCCTTCTAGAGAGAGAGAGAGAGAGAGAGAGAGAGAGAGAGAAATAAGGAATCGATACTTCGATACTTTATCAGACTGTATAGCCCATTCTTGAGCTGAAATCGTTTAATATACTAAAAATAGATTCATTACTCTCTTAACGCATTAAATTGATAATAAAGCAAACGAGAAGTGTTTCATTATTCAAAATGTTCCTTACATGAGAAAGAGAGGGAATAAAGTACTCAATCAGGCTTCTAATATAAAGCCTGTGAAGTAGCCAAGCCCTTGATTCTTTAGTTGTCAAATTTTCATAACACATCTTCAAAGTTTCTACAGTAAACTTAACTGAGATTACTATGTTAAGAACTGAGGGTAGCAGAGTTTCTTTATACCCAGCAGTGAAGTCAACTCTAATGTTTAATAGTAGAGTTTTGAGCAGTAAAGTATTGTTTTGTGAAAATCATATGATGGATTTGAGGGAAGGCGACTTAGAACATTCGGGTGGTTCATTAAACTAGCGTAATTGGCATAGACGGATAAGCTAGGTCATGCACGAAAGCTAGAATATAGACAATGATTTACAGTTATTTTCAAGAAAATTTGCCAAACTACGACCTAGAGATACGCGGCCGCAATTCAAAACATGAGTACATGAGTTAAATCATATAATTCATTCATGAACACATTGACTTCATCCATGCCATCCACATAGAATGAATTATAGCTGCTACGCCATGTCTGGTGGGGCAAAAACAAATCTCTTCACACTATGATGCTATGAGCATTTAAACTATGAGTTCTAATGCTTCGACGACATAGCCAATAAGAACAGATGGAGACACATGCGGTTTGGAGGAATGTAAGAAAATTAAAAATCCATTTCAACCAAAACCAATTTCCGGAAGGAGTTGGAAATACGGTAATGAAAGAAAATTTCAGTTGAGTAAGGCCGCAATTCATCTCCATAATACAATCACAATCTGATCAATGTGAAATGCTAAATCAATTTTTTTCGTTTTTATATCTCATTTATTAGCATTTTAATGCACACACGTTCCACATTCCAAATTTTTAAGCATTTGGTTAGGAATGCATACAACAATAATAATGCAATCAATGTGAGCACTGTGCAGGAAGTTATTCAATGATCGTATCCATTGATTAATTTTCATTAGTATTTTCAATATCGTGTTTAATGGCAATAACAAGCAAGAACAACCAGCGCAAAGAAATTCATTGTTTGGACTAGAAAAAGATCGTTAAAGGGCATATGTTAATAAAATATGTTTATACCCTATACAGTGGAGGCACATGGGTGACATTGTATTGATTTTGCAACGCATCGTGCTATGAATCAGAGACTCCATAAAGCAAATTGGCTCTATATCGAATAACTAAACCGTTCTGAACATGTCCGTCTGCTTTTAAAAAGTTAGAAAGGTGTCATCGCACTCTCAAATCTTCTCAGGCGATAGTTGGCATTCCAACCAAGTCTCACGTTGCAATGTTTTAGTATCAGTTTGGTTATATTTTCAGATAGGAGGGCGTGCGATGGCAATAACTAGATTTTCAGTTCGATCACACTTATCCCTCACCTACAAGAAGTATACAAAATTTACAGCTTAAAAAGTAAGTCAAGAGACATTGGATAAAACATCTATTTTGAGTTAACCATCCCTTCGATGTGAAGTACTAATGCTAAATGTTTGCTTGAATGGAGCAAGAAGACGCATAAGAGCGAGAGCCCTATCCCGCAATACCGCACATATATCAAGATATCACGCGTTTGTTGTGTGTTTTCGATTTTCCAAATAATGAACAATGGCAATAATTAAAGCAACGTTTCAGTAGCATTTATCATTAGTTTTCGCCAATAAATAGAAGGACCTTTTCATGGCATTCATTTAGTAAGTTTTTCAGTCTCAACGCGTTACAATGAACTCTTTAAACGTTTTAATAGTTGTATTCGCATTTGCAACGGTAACAGTACAACGTGGCGAAGCTCTTTATCGCTTCATACCCGAAGATGTTGACCTTTTTAGGGATTGTCAGGGTCAACAAAATTTTAGAGGGCTCAATGACATTCTTAACCTGAGGGACTTCGGCCTCTCTTACAGCGATGAAGGTATACACGCGAACGGAACTGTTGTGGTTGTTTGGGATGTAGAAGAAAACGATCGCATATCGGTAAATACTAATCCTAAAAAAAAAAAAATCTATTTTTCGTTAACTTTTTTCTTTTTGAAGTAAAACTTCAATATTTTTTTTTCCAAATGTCGAGTGCGGTAGTTTTCAGTAAAGTCGATAAGCTTAGATGCCAGCGCGTTAAGACTTTAGTCTTAGAATTTATTCTCTGGCTAAATTTTGAGTTTTTTTTTTTCATTCGACCAGACGTTGGTGACATATAAAAAGTTGAACTATATGCCAGTTTGTACTTTATAACGAAATGAAAAAGTCGCTGTTTTGTCCTTTCTCAGATGCATTGTGAACTTAAAAAATTTGTTCGTGGTACTTGGCAACTTGTTTTCGGTTATAATAAAAGACTTGTGCGAGCAGATGAAGGACACTACGTCTATCGTTTATGATGCTTGGACGAAACATATCACATCGAAGGATATTCATTGCCTAGCCAAAGGTGTACGTACTCTCATCTTTCACACGTCGTCCAATATTTAGTTATAACATAAGTTTCTATACATATTTTAAATTTAGAGGAAATATGTTCATGAACCATATTCAATATCCGTCGAAATTAATGTGAGTGGCATGAATATGGAAGGGCGATATAAGATTGTTGGTATTTTACGAGCATATGATGAGAAGAACCGAGAGAAGGCTAACGCAATATGTTCCGAAGTTCCAGGTGATATAATTAAAGTATAAAGATCATACCTGTGTAAAAATATGTAATAATATGTAATAAAACCAGCAAAGAGATTGCTTAGGAATTAATTTTTTTTTTTCACGTCTAATTGCTATGGTTTGTTCTTTAATGAACAAGTCATTCGTGATCAGTTTCGTTTTTCCTTTTTCAGACTATGAGCGTAACCTCTTCTAGAAATCTTCTCTGATAAAAACCCCAATCTTAAGATTCGTGAATCTTTTGTCGTTAGTCCTAAATGAATGGTGTCGTTAAAGGAAACTCAGCGCTCGATATGTTGTCTTTTCCTTTATTTGAAATTTATTAGAAACTTTATTGTTATGGGAAAGAATCACTAGTGCGTGTTTATGTTATGTCTTTCTTGTGATGAAGCTTCTCATAGCATGCAGACGGCAGGTAGACACCCATAAATTTCATTTAAAATATAACGTCTATGGCATTTTATGATATGGCATTCAAAACGATTATAATATAATGCCAAGTTTGCAAATGACAAAATTTTCCTTTCAAAATGTGATTGTGTGTCGTGCTTTTAATTATTAATAATATTCAGGATTCTGTTATTTCATGTTAGGAAAGAAATTCTTAGAAAAAAAGAAAAACCAAAACATTCTTTTCCCTCTAGCTTCTGCTTTTTCTTTCTCACTCTCTCTCTCTCTCTCTATCTCTATCTCTCTCTCCCTCCAAGTATCCAACAGAAGGTAGACTTGCTTATTCTCCTTACTTGTCTTTCCTTTGTTTTCTCTCATTTGTCTTTCTATCATATTAATAAAAAATTCACTTTTTCTTACATACACTCATACAAACGCTCACGTAATTTAAAAATGAATGTGTATATATTTAACAAGCCATTATCTTTCTTCTTCAACATCAATTCCAAGATTTGTCATTTGCCTACCTATCTAACTACTCACACAACTACCTACTCCTAGTTAACGTATATTTAGACATCAATTTTAATAATAATGTTGTTATCACGAGTGAGTACGAGTTGGGCGAATATTTTTTCAGAGCGAGAATGTTCAATGGCTGCGAATTCATCGAAAAGCGTATGAGTGCTGCGTATATGGACATTCAGAGCAAAAATACTCTTGATTTATTTTTTTGTATCGAAAAGCGAGGGATTATTTTCTTACTTGATTTTGTAAAGAGTGCGGATGGCAAGACAAAAAGCCAGTTATACCGCATTCATTATAAAATGGCATTTTTTGGAAAAGATGGAGTGATGGTGACGAAAAAAAAACTCTTAAAAGCTCATTCATTTTAATTATGGTTGTTCACGTCATTGCAGCTCCTTTTCATAGATACGCACATTAACATGACATATTTCGTTTCTTTTTTGTTCTTTTTCTACTTTTGCTGGTTCCAATGCTTTCATCCTTGATGGTTAATTACAGCGGCTTGATGTTCATTTATGATGGGATGTTAGATAATGATAACTAAAAGGCATCTTAGAGAATTGCAATAGACTTGACGAACTACTTTTTCCCCAAGACGGCCTTTGCAATAGGGCACGGCAAGTTATATTTTTAATTCGAAAGATATTCTTACGCACTTGAAACGGTTATTGGTTGGTAATTGTTTTCAAAAAAGAGATCATATACTTTTATCAGATTTTATAGGTAGGTAGATAATGATAGTTGCTTACTCTTCCAAAGCTCAGGCTTCAAAGGCAGAACAAGTCCGTAGCTTATGATGTAAACAAATGCTTATAAGCAACAGAAATGCCACATAGCGTGGTTGTTAAAAAGAGCGACTGTAAAGTCATAACATGATCTTTTGACGTGAAATTGAAAAAAAAATCAATACAAAAGTCAATCAATCGAAGGTGAAATTTATTGATGGAAAAAGGCAATATTTACAAGCCTTACTTTGTACGGTGTTCTTGGCTAAAGCTTTATCATTTTTACTAAACTTTCCTGGGTTTGGTAAGACAACAACAGCCAAGCTATAGGCTATGTATTTAAAATCATGAAGGCTAAGTTCGCTTTTTCTTTTTTTTTTTTTGGGAAGCGTTAAAACTGTACATGATCGAAATTCTCTTACGATCAAGTGCTCAGCACTTGTTTTGGATTAAGACACGCAAACGCTTCACCTCTTTGCAAGTTTCATTTGTGTTTATGTGCCAAGTCGTGCCACCCAGCGCATCATTCACTTTCATTAGTCAATAAAAACCATTTCGAAAATTGTTCTAGAAACTTCAGTACATAAAGCAAATTTTGTCAGGACTGATCGCATGTGAAGTTGTACGTGGAGGTTGTATTTTCTAAACCCTACACCTCATCTAATCCACGGGTATATTAAATTTTTTCGGATGTATATAACAGCCAAAAGGACTTGAGATAGATACATTTCTGTTATGCCGATCAATTCGTAATCACTTTCTGAGCCGATCTAAGCACATCTATCAGTCTGTCCCCCTTGTATTCTTGTGATTAACCTACTTGTAGCAACTTGGCAATACTCCAACGATCAACCCCTAACTACCCTTTTGACCTAAAAATGAAAGTAATTGAAAGTGGTTCGGATCGGACCATTTTTTCAGCCACTACCCGTATAAAGCTTTATTTAGATAAGTCTACACGAATAACTATAGCGAGCTGGTATAGAGTAAGTAATGGTGGACCTTGGACCACTCGTTTTTACTCGTTTCTTAATAGATCTGCAGACGCTCTTTAATGTTAGCAATGATTGCAAGCTAACCTATTTCTTTTGTTGCTATGTGTTCTGCTTGCTTAAAGATTGTCATTTGGAACATCGTGAATATCGAGATGGTCAGATAGAATGATGCTCAGTTATCCTTTAAGTGGATTCGATAAGGCATAATATCTATAAACCAAAGAAATCTTCTTCACAATTCCACATAGCGGTAGTTTCTCGTCTTTCTCTTCTTTTCATCAATATTGAAAACATCACCTATCAATACCAGACAGGTGCAAACACTATAGTGGGCCTCGGGATGCCTTTAAACATCCTACATCACCCTGTCATCTCAAGATTCTGTTAGATGAGAAGAAAAGCTTAACCTAAAAAAAAAAATTTCAATCCAATCTTTACATCTCCTTTTACATGTCACGTTTTTAAATATTCCGTTATGAGTACATGCAATAATAATTATATAGACAGCACATGTAGATTTTTTCGTTTGTTTGTTATTCATATTCACCTGTATGATCGTATTCGCTGACTAATTATATATTTTGAGTTTAATGCAATATTTTAGGGCATGAACAATGGCTGAATGAGATGTATGGCTTGGTTTAGAAAGGGGCTACTGAGCGGAATGTATCATTAAAAAACGATTATACTCTATACAATCGAAGAAGAAAGGTGGCATTATATTAAACGTATAGCATTTCGCACTTTATGGACACAGAAGCCGAGATTTCTGCTTCTTAGAAGAAGGAAAATGATTTTCAACACATGTGTTCCTAAGTTGACCTATAAATTGCTCAGCTTTGTGGCGAATTTTTTCTTTGAACAGATCAAATGGCCGTCCACTTTTAAAATTTACATTGAAGCGTCATTATATAACGGTTTTTCAAGAGAATAGATTATACGCCAGGTGGTCGAAGAAATGGACAGATCCGAATGTAGCGTTCAATAGCGTTCGTCTCTGGGCCAAAGCATACCAGTGCATTAAATATCATCAAAATATATCCAGAATTTCGACCAGCAGCTCGCACACAAACATACTTGAACAGGCATCAAACGAGCAGACGGACAATCAAGCCTAAATCGATTCAACGAATGATTCTGAATAATAAAAAGTGAGGGTATGTTAAGCCATGTATGTGTAAGTGCGTACAAAACTTACTGCATAGGACGGACATAAAAATGAAATTACTTTGCGAGCAATGCAATGTAAAAAGTCACAGACGAGATAAACTTTATTCGTTCTTCTATGCGAGAGTATACAACTTGTATTTGAACCAATTAAACTTTTCGACTTTTAGCATAACATATTCAAATTTAATTATGCGCTTAGGTCAATTTTTAATAAAAAAATCACTGACACATTCAGAGGACAAAGCAGAAATCCTGTTGCGTCAACACCCCGTGCGTTGTTTCAATTACAACATCGGAAATATTTATATTGAAAAAATGTTTGAAATAAAAAAAAAAAATTTATATTTGTATATGTATACGTAAATTGTGGAATATAATTGTTGAATGCTACGTTTTGAGAAGCCAATTGTTACGAAAAAAATTTTTCAAATAACAGATTTTGGTATTTTGCCTTTTTTCAATTTTCTGTACCTTTGTTAACTGTGAAATGTTTACTTCAAGTTTTAATTAAAAATTTTAACGGCATAAGATGAATTTTGTACGTATTTTCCCATCTATTTTCTTTCTCTCTCCTTCTCTCCTTCTCTCCCTCTCTCCCTCTCTCTCTCTCTCTATACATTGCATATAATTTATATAACAAGATAGACAATATTTGACCACTCAACCTATGTACGTACATAGATACCCGGTTGTGCATATTTGTATATTATACAACACACTTAAATGTTTCAATAATCATAAAATGAGTTGTGGAGAGACGTATGCATATATGTTGTTACGTTACGTATGTATACTTCAATGCTATAATCATATAAGCACAAAAATAGTCCATGAGTGCGCTCATTCAGAAACTGACAGCAACACTTTTCATAAACTCTTCATGGATATGTACTTGTTTTTCATTTCTTTCTCCTCTTTTTCATTTTTTTTTCCCCCATTTTTCTCGAAATATTTACAAATACTCATGCATGTTCAAATATAGATATGTATATATATGTTGCTGTTGAATATATTCTCAATATAAGAGTGATACTTAGAGTGTAGTGTTTATTAATATGATTAATTTAAGGATATGTAGAGTGACAGGATTAGACGTTGCCCGAACATAAATAACATTTTAATAAAGCTTTTTTGGTAAAGTAGAAGAAAGCGCTTCAAATTTTAAATTCACGCTTTATTTTAATTCAAAAAAAATGTTCC
Organism: Glossina fuscipes; assembly: GCF_014805625.2. Lineage (NCBI taxonomy): Eukaryota > Metazoa > Arthropoda > Insecta > Diptera > Glossinidae > Glossina > Glossina fuscipes. The sequence continues at coordinate 12,968 of NW_024003935.1, read as the reverse complement.
TAATGATAGATCACATAAAAGTTGGATACTTAAAAAGTTTGTAAATTATTACCACTGCTTATCATTCGCCCACAATTTTCTTATTCAGTTAGACAGTACTGCAAAATTCTTCTTGGTAAATTTTAGTATTTTTTACTTTTTTTTCTGAGGTGTTTAATGACTCAGGAAATGTTTGCTATATGCGTAGCGCGATGAGGGACAGAGACAAATAAGAAGTGAGAGAAACAGATGGGGAATGGCCGCAGCTTCAGAGATGGACCGATCGAAGTATGATCTACTGGACTAAAGATTGAATCCATCTGTGCCGCCTTTTTCAGTTGACAATATGGTAGCTGTCACTGATTTGGAGACTAAATAGCTACTAACGAAGCTTCTTGTCACTATATCCCTTTATTCTCTTGCGTCTTGAAATGCATCCATTTTCTGATATTACTCATGCGGCTATCTCTTCCTGCCCTATAAGAACAACATTCCAATATTAAGCAACATTTACTAGAACAAGGAGTGAAAATATTTATCCATACTAGACAAGAGAAACTGAAAGCCACCTTTTATTTTATATCTATCTCTACTCCTTCTGGGTATTGCATTTATCTGCACAAACTTAATATAGCCCGGTAAACTAAACTAAAGTGAAACTAAAATCAATGGATACATATCTCCTATTGCAAAGTTCGAATTAGTCAGCTTCTTATTTACACTTGAGGAATATATTATAATATATAACCATGTCTTTTTATCTTTTGCTCTTTTTCACCAAATTTCTTTGACTCTAATGTTGGAAGATTCCACGTAAAACTCATGCCCGTAAAAAAACCCTTAAAACCGTAATTGCAGGTGGAGTTAAAATTATCTAAAACCAAATTTAGGTAAATGTTGCTGCTGTTCGGAATAATTCATGCAAGCGAAACTTGAAATTAAACACCAAAACGCCACTGTTTTTCTAGTTCATAGGAACTTAGCTTGAACTTTTTCGACTTCCTTTACACTCTGCTTTAGAAAGTTTATTGGAATAAAGAAAAATAAATTTAATTGATTCTGAAAACTCTATGCCGTTATAAAACGATTGCGTACTTTAAGCAAAGTTCAAGAATAGGATAAATAAAAACTCAATTCTCAATTGATGTTAATAAAATACAAGTGCCACTATAAATTTAATTAGTTTCTAATGTTTTTTTTAGTGCAACTATAAAATCGGTTTATTTTTTTTTATGCTTTTTAAAGCAAGAAAATGAATTTCCTCCTTTTTTTGTGGCTAAAAAGTATAATACGAAAATTTTTATCATCTACATCTAAAAATAGGCATTCTTCTACGACTTGTCATTAAAAGTGGACAGAAAAGATATTGGATGTAAAGATGTACAACTAAAAGTATGCTACAAATTAATTAAAACCAATTTTCGATGTAATTATTATTGCACATCGCTCTAATGTTGCATAAAAACTGGTGTTGCTTGTACTTGAGGATATGATGGGAATATTTGCCTGTATTTGCCTCTATTCATAGAAATACAACATACAAGAATGAATATATATTCTTTGTGCGTGTATTGTGTGTAAATACTTGAGGCTACGTATGCCTGTTCATAGTTTACATGAACTGGTTATAGTTATGAATGAGTTTTTAATACTTTTGTTTGCTGACCAGATATTATATCTCTTTCAATATCAATACAAAACATAACCTCAAGATACTTCTGCTCTATAATTCATGTGAATGAATACATGAATATATGAGCAAAATTCTTCACCATTTTCTAATGAAACAAAAAAAATATATATATATAGAATGGAGAGAAAATAAAAATCGACTACTGCAATAAGGAATTTCCCCTTTGAAAAAAAAAGTTGCATTATCGTCTTTCATTCAATAATTAATTCCTAAATTTTCATTTCGATTTAAATTTAATAAAAAGTCTTCTCTCCCAACTAAAATGCTAAAGATAAAAAGAAGAAAGAAGAACTAGTTCGATTTTCAAGAGTATAAATCAAAATTGTCTACCATAAGTATGGTCTCTCCTCGTATTTCCCTGTTTCACTATTGTAATAAATTGGCATTTTATTGCAGGTATTTCATTTTAAAGAACCATTCAGAATGCAATGCAAGTGTTGAACCATAGCTGGCATCTACATATTGGACCTTTTTCACTTTAGTTTATTTGTGTCGATAAACCAATAATTTGATGTTTTATACATTTGCAGCTTAGCAGAATAGAATGACAATAGATATATCTATATATACATATATATGCACGTATATACGCGAAAGCACATATCCACATACACTATATACATCTGATAGTATGCAAGCATTTACTACATCATTTCCTAGTTTTATCTACATTTGTTATGCATTTTTTTTTTGGCATCAAACTCCATCTCAGATATTTGTATAAATGTAAAACTTTGGCAGAAAAAAAAAAAATAGTAAAAAAGTGAAAAATAAGAGGACTTAACGTATTTTATCATCAGTCGAATGAGAACAATTTTTACATTTTTTTCCCCCCCTTTATGCAATGAACACTTTTTTGTTCATTTTATTCGAGAAACATTCCGTTGCCGAGTAGTTGTCTACTTGTCAACAATTTCTCACTTCATTGGTGAAATGTTGCATGTTGTTGTGCCAAATGTTATTTGAGCCAAAAACACAAAAATTGCAGCTACAAAAAAAAAAAAAAATTGAAAAATAAGCTACATTCGTCATATGACGAATCTTGGGAATCTGTTCACTAAAAGGAATAAATAGGGTCGATTGGTCAATTAATTCTAGTTTCTTGGAGCATTTCAACTGCGCAAAGCGGCGTGATTCGGGGTTTCATAACGTCACTTACTTTACACAGATAGACCGAGTAGTCTTTTATTAAATCTCTCATTGTTGTACGCCTACTTCTTTCCTTCATTGTTGCACATTATAATCGTGTCGATATAAATTATTAAAACTCTAAAGGTACACTTCGAATTAATCTGTTTCGCTTCATAACATCCGCATGTAGAAAAAGAAAACATATAGACAGCGCTTTGATTGTATACGAAATTGTTGATAATGATTCGAATGCGACCGATTATGGGTATTATGGATAGAAATTTTCATTACAGACTTAAGTCTGTTTTGAATCAATAGTTAAATCGAAGCCAGTAGGCGGATTAATTTAAATTAAAGCATCTCTCATCATATCGAAGAACATGACTATTCTCATTGGTAAACTGTTTTCAGCTACAATGTTGGACTTGAATCAATGAATCGGAGACTAGTATGACCCATGAAAAGTGAAAGCATCTTATAGCAGTAGAGTCAGGCTGTCAAACTCAACAATGACCTGCAACGAGAAATACCGTCGAAGCAGTTAAAAGAAAAATCTCCCCGATCTTTTGTCGTTACGATTTCCTACGAGATACAATGAAAAAGCTGATGCCGGGCCGTTGTATAGTAATAGTTATAGTATTCCTCAGGCGATAAAGACATAACAATTACTGCTACGGCATACACCCGCTAGGCTGCGGCCTCTAACTTGCTATCTTTTCCGCTTTCCTCACATCTTCTTAACCATCATGTCGCTTGGCAGATCCCCTAAGTGATTCCTTATATTAAAAAAAAAAATGTAACCAAATCGGTGATAAAGTTAACATATAATGAAACCAGATGATAGGTACAAAAGTGCGCCCAATACGAGAGTTTGTCTATGAAAGCTAAAATATTTTATTAAAAGAAATTTTTAAATAACTTTTGAAAATATTTTTAAAATATTTTAACAAAAGACATTTTAAATGAAAAAAAAAAAATTTACAATAATAAAGAAGAAAGAATTTCCCAAACAAGAGCATTATAGTCAAGCAAAGCTTTGAATACTCTACACCACTTAATTAGTGAAACACCAAAGATGATACACTACTTTTATGTAAGTGCATAATATTCGCGAAACCCCAGAGGATACTCAAACGTGAACGTGGTCTAAATTTAGTAAACTCTATGTACCCTTTAGTAAACTCTATGTCAAAGAGTCTTTAATTTTCCACTGCTTTCGTCATAATCACACAAATTAGATTTTGTCGCCATAGTAGAATCCGCTTTCATGAGCGCCCGTCTATATAGTGCGGCGTAAAAAGTGCACTTATGAGATCAAATTTTTCATTTAAATTTTCATAAAGGGACTTAACCGTTTGTTTTTCATTAGAACGAAAAAAGTAGACCTACGTGATCCAAATTCGGTAAGCTTAATATTTATGTCAACTTCTTACCAAATTTCGTCAAGAAGTAAGTGAAAACTAGTCATTTTTATCGTATAAGGTTTCAGTTTTAGTTCAAAATGATAGTACTTCCACATCCTAGATGGGTTTGGAAAAAGTGGTGTGGCTGGGTCAGTTTTTTGACCCCTTTCTCATATAACCGTCGCTACGAAAATTAGAAAAGTATAAGTTTCAGATATCAACCGTACCGAGTTTTGATCATGTAGGTCTATTTTTTGGATGCCACTGCACATAAAGGCTCTCAAGAAATGTTATGTGCGAAAAATACTTAGGTATTAATGCCTCATAATGAAAATTGGTTTCTGTTAGTAATTTGACATGAAAATGAAGTGGACCAGATTTGAAACGCAAGGGTCTATTTCTTGAACACCACTCCATAAAAGATTTTTCATATAGGGTAAGCTGTTCAGAAAAAGGTTTAACTTCTAATATAATATATTATAATCAAAATTGGTCCGTAGTAGGAACGGCAGGGAATTAACATCACCTAGGTTTGCTTTTAATGAATCCTAAAATATTCGGTAGTTACCGTGAAAAAGAAGCCTTTACGTGGAGGGAGAGCCTAATATCTACTTTTTTATGGCGTCAACTAGAAAAAAATGAAAAAAGTTATATTCAGCGGGGTCCGAACATCGCATGTCCACCAAGTAAACGCTTGGAAATGTGGAAATTATCAGTCTTCTACAGTCTTTCACAATTTCTGAGTAAGAAGCAAAAACCCACAAATTTTTGTTAAGAAATATGTAATTGTGTTTAGTTTGCGCTCCACTGCGAATTCGTGCTACGACCAATTTGGCCTATTTTCAATAGTAAACTGCGCGCAAAAACTTTCAATGTTTGTACCAAGTTTGATGTCGATATGTTATTTTTTGCGACTAGGAGAGTCCCAACAATAAACACCACATAGAGGCACAGATATGGCCTAATCAAATCAGAATTTCGTGCTGATCAAGAATATATGTACTTTTTTGAGTCTCTGATCTTTCTTTTTAAATGAGACATCATCCTTGCATCCTTCGGTGATCGTTATAATAATAAGATTTTTAGAAAGTCACTTAAATTTTGCAAATAATGTGTAATTTTTGGTAGTAAGTAAGAGTATTGGACGAAATGACGTAGGGTAACTAATTGTCAGCCTTTCTCGACTATAACGTTCTCACTTGTTAGAGCCTGTTTTGTTGGAAAGTCGGTTAGTTTCCATGTTTTATCAAATGGTCGGTTTCCGTGCCAATATGTTAAGTGCGCTGTGACCAAATAGTCTGGCTCAGGCTGAAATTCAAATTTTATATCTATGCTTGGTGGGAAGAACTTCACGTTAGACTAAACCGAATAGTGCATCGCTACTCTAATTACGAATTATTATTACAATTGATAGATAATTGAAACGAATTCCCTCAACCCTTAAAAATCTGAACATCACGGACCATATTGTCAACAGCATATGTTTTAAAGCGACCTAAGGCGAATCCGTTATAAAATTTTCATAAGTTAAATAGCCTGCACTGCTGCTGCCACGCACTGCAATGCGAACGTATAACGTTTAGCCATTTTGTTATTTTATACATTGTGTGTAAAAAGAGTCGCATCATTATGATGCACGTGCTTAAAGTTAGTTTAATATGGCTAATCCACTTGAATACATTGTTCGCTCGCTTGCCTCTCGTATATGTGAAAAAAATTTAAATACATGTAAATTTGGCAACAACAAAAAACAAAAAAACACCTCGGTATGCAACCACTAGATGTGATGAATGCTTTATTTATATGCCTGACTAAGCAAAATAAATAAACTTTCACAGGATATAGTAAATGGATAACATATGTACGAAAACCAAAAAAAAAAAAAATAAAAATTACTACAAAAACACTGTTTATATGAAAATCAAAACGAAAACTAATAAATAAGAAAACAAATATATGCCCATTTAGAGAAGAGTTTTTGTTTACGATTATTGTAAACAAAAATAAGCAAAATATTTAACATTATTTTAAACACCTGTCAACATCTGTTAATATAATTTCTTTTTTTTTAATATTTTTATTTTGATTCCAAATAGAAAACATGGCTTAATTAAAATTTATTTGTTTTTTAGTGTAAAAAATAAGAAAAACAATTTTTTTTTTTTTGTTAAATTTTTATATAAAAATGTTTTTAAACTCGATTTTCGGAAATTTGCAATGCTTTTCAAATATTATCCTTAACTATTTGTTTGTTTACGGAAATTCAAAACAAAAGAAGAAAACTAATAAGAAAATTAAGAGCTGGGCAAGGCCGACCGTTAAATATTCTACGCCACTTCGTCTTGGGGGGTTATTTACCCCATTTGGCAGCAATACCCCAAAAATTACACGCAATTTTCATGAAAGCCCACATGTTAGAGGAGATGCGCAAAATATCACCTGGCGTGATCCAAATTTAGGAATACTTCATTTACTTTCTGAACATCTTAGTATACTTCTGTTTCTGTTATAAAAAACTTTCTCTTTCTTTCTGTAGGCCTATCTGATCCAAATTACGTACGGTTCATTTTGGAGCAATTTTCATCATACTATCTTAAAAATTACATCTTTTTCCAAGAAATGAACGCATGTGTTTCAAATTGGGTCCACTAAATTTTTACGTCAAATTATTATCATAAACAAATTTTTATCACGAAAAAATTAACAATTAGGGCATTTTGGCATATAAGGGTTGCATTTACGTTATATGCTGTCGTATCCAAAAAATAGATCTACGTGGTCAAATTCGGTACGGTTAACATCTATGCCAATTTACTATTACGACCTAATTTTCATCGTGAAATATGGAAAATTATACCCTTCATCTTATATGGGAATGGTTGTATGAGCGAGGTTTTAACGGGGGTTGTCCGAGCTAAACCAAACATTTCATACCAATACGGAATGTCAAAGTACTCAGCGAGTTTTTTCGAAAATATTTGAAAATCAAAATTTTTTCCATATAACGACTTTTTAAGATAACGAAATGGTCAAAAAAGTGAACCGACCTGAATCATTTTCACCAAATTTCATCAAAATATTCCTAGAATTTTCCCTTGTAGAAGAAGATTGTCGTACTGGCGTATGGACACATAAGTTCTCTGAATCGATCGGTATAATAAAAGTTGGACCTATTTCATGTCCTTCTTTCAGGTCACACTCTACTATGAACGTGTCCTCCAATCGATTTGGCCCATTTTCAATACCAGCATTTGTATGGAAGAGTTGATATTCGCATTGTTCCGAGCAACGGAAGGATACCAACACCGGTGGACAGAGGGACAGACATGGATAGATCGGTTCAAAATTCGCCGAGGATCGAAAATATACGTACTTTACCGAGTTTCTGAAGCTTCCTTTTAAGTACTGCAATATTTTGAGGAATGGAGCCCCTGGATGATGGGGATAATTATAATTCTTTAAAAATCATCACAAATGGATAATTGTTAAGCAACCGGAAGTTTTTTTTCTCGAGGCATTTAACTATTGCTTACTTAGAGACGTGTAGTTTTATGTTCAGGTAGAAAACATTTTAGCTTTCATAAAAGTCCCCACCTTTGCCATCAATTGTCGCTATTGTATAGGTAGTGTTTTCTTTTTGACACCATTTAACTTGGCTGAAAAGCTTAAATGTCGAAACGATTGCCTGAAAAAAATAAAATTATAAACACAAATTTTTGATGCCTGTCGTCTTTGGTATGTACCACAAAGGTAGAGAGATCGAACATATTTAGAGAAATCTTTTTTAATAATTTTTTATTCATTATTTATATTATGTGAATGTAAGCTGTTGGCAGCTGCTCTTTCCCAATTATTGATTTTCGATGTTTTCTTCTCCTAAAAATATAATTTTCATTTATATAACTCTTCGTACTAAGAAGTATCGCATCATTCATTTACATAAAAATTCAATTATAATCAAATTGATTTACCAAACAATTTCTTTTCAACCACAAAAGTGTTTTTTTTTTTTTAATTTTAATTAAATATTTATAAAATACAATTTTATGTACACAAGATTTGTTGATTTTTTTTTTTTTTTCTCTTTCGATTTACATAATTAAATGTTAGTAAAGTACAAAATTAAAGATCTAATTTTAAAGTATTGTAAAAAATTAATATTGCAAAAAAGGTGTATCTTTGGTTTTAATGGATCCAAAGTTAAAATCCACACAAACGAATCAATCACTTAAAGCTTACATTTAGGGAAGAAAAGTGAATTAAGTTAAGTTCCTTCTCGGCTTACACATTCAAAGCGGCAGACGGGAGTGTGGTAGTTCTTTTTTTTCTTTTTTTACAACTTATTTGTAGCTATCGCTCTAAGCGTTTTTCAGATAACTTTCTTGACTCGATATTTAAAAATGATTCGAAAAAAAAGTCTTAGATTTAACCTTTATTAAATTGAGAGACGGACTGATATCGAAAAAGCTAAAGCAAAAGTGGAGACTCTAAAAAAATCAATTATTTTGAAATTTAAAGAGGAGCGCTTGCATCATCCTTTCTTTTTCGATGCCCCCCTAATAGAAACCAAAATATGATTTGAGGTACCGTCTTGATAAGCTATTCTTCGAGGTTGATATTGCATTTTCATTTTTCATCTCCGGCAAGGATTCTGCTACGAAATACAACTCTGTGAAATCTGTATAGCATTAATGTGCAAATTGATTGGCGAATATTTTTGCTCTCGTGTCAGATAACTGATGCGATACCAATGTTGCTTGCCCATATGCCCTTTTAAATTTCGTGTAGGGGTCTTTGTATAGTTAATCATGTGGATCCGTGGCTTTTCGACAGTTCTTGGTCATATAATTTTGGATTAACTTCCCCTAGGGATTTTAGGATGTAATTGCCGAAATCAGCTGATCGTCCATTTCGAGGTCGGTTAAAGAGGTCAACATTGATATTTGTTCGCGATGCAAACACGAAGAATTGTCTACCCATTACTGGCCTCTTAAGGCGAATAGTCCACATAATAGTGAACAATTTAGCCGCACCGAGAAATTCGTAACGCATAACACAACTGATGATGGAAGAAAACTGTCAATGTGTCTTGAATTTCTGAGCGAATTTGGCTCGACTACTTCCACCTTGGTGCACGTTTTCCACGATATTCTTTTCATTGGTCGGTTATTTCTGAATTGTACGCTTGGTAATGGCAAATTCCATGACGTTCTCGTAGTCAGAAATTAATGCTTCACTGATGTTAGTGCGACGTTTGTTTTTCAGAGAATTAATTGTTTTTAAAATCAACTTGTTTGAGACACAAATGGTTTGAACGAATTCTAATCGAATGCTTACTGCATCAGCAAGGTGTCTATCGTTCGAAGTTTTTCGTCCAACGAATCTTTCATCTCCTTAACTTGGCTTTCATCGATTTATGCTGAAGGTTGTTCTCGACTTCGTTTGCAATCCAAATGCATCCAAGACCTTCTGACACATCCTCAACGTTTAGGCGCCAAATTGCTTACTACGCCCATAAGATTTAATGTGAATTCTTTGCTCGACAGAATCAAAAGCCGAAAATTTTGCTATTATCCGTTTTATTTGTTATTTCAATTTCAATTCAGGCCACCATATAGAGGAGAGTTGTAATATTTCTTCACATCACTTACATAGAAGACTAGTTATTAGTTAATTAGATAATACTAGTTAGACTAGAAAGACTAGTTATTAGTTAATTAGATAATATTAGATAATTTAACAAAAACAGCAAGTAAGAAAATTAGATTTAACCGCGATTGAACCTTTTATACCCATCACCTTAACTCTAAAACTCGAAAAGAGAAAAAAAGTAAATGTCCACATTTTATAATGTTGGATGGGCGTGGCTGATTTCTTCTACTTTTGTAGAATCAAAGAGGAAAATTCACATCGTATGCCTGCTTGAAACCGATATCTCCATTTTTGCAGCCTTAAGTACATTTGCCACAGCAATTAATGGGCAACTGCACAGGCGGGCTGGTAAACATTGCCAGGGTGATTCCGATTTGTTACTGGATGTCGCCAATGTTTTCAAATTATAAAAAATTGGAATTTCAACATTCTTCAATATTGAGTAGGTGTGGCTGATGTTTTTCATTTTCTTACAAGTGATGTAGAGCCAAGCATGCAGTATAAATGTAAACTTTTCCAGAGGTGCTCTCAAGTTATATTGCATTGTTAACGTATTCTTCGATTGGTTTGGCCTAATTTCATTACCAATCTACGTGCAAGAACTTTCAATGTTTCTGCCAAGTTTGAAGTAGATGGCCTCCTTTCTGCGACCAAGGAAACCGTTAACACAGACAGAGTGATGATACGCAAGCGGACGGTTTAGAATTTAACATTGATCTCTGAAAACTTCTTCTGGGCATTGCAAACGTTTTGAAAAATGAACGCACCCCTCGGCGATGGAAGTGAAAAAACAAAATGAATTTATACCGTGGTCCAGACGAGTAATTAAAATCCGTTTTATGATGAAACATAGCTTTATCGCTTTATCAATTTTAATTGAAAATAAAGTCGAAAGGACGCTTTCTTTGCATTCATTTTTCTTTTTTTCCAATTCGCCGTAATCTACTTTGCCTAATATCAAGCAAAAAAACGGGATTTTTTTTGGAGGGAAGGAAAAAAACTCACTTTTGAAAGGCAACACAAAGTGTTACTTTCATTCTCTTGCCTTCATGCAAATTTACCACATGCCATATAATTTATACTGTAAAAGTTTTTTAGAAAGCAAGACAATAACGAAAAAAAAAAAAAAAAAAAAAAACACAAAAACAAAGATGAAAAAGGAAACACTAAATATATTCAGCATCATAAAAGGTTATCCATATTGTCCATTACGACATGTCATACTTTTGAGTTGTTCTCCAAAAAATCGAAAAAAGTTGCTCGCAATAGAGAAGAAAATGAAAAAAAGAGAAAAGTAGATGAGGGGGGAGGGGGGAGGGGGAGAACGTGGTAAAAGCTTTTAAAAGAAACTTTGTTAGAGTTAACACACATAGACGTCATACTTCAACATGCAAAAAGGCTTTTATTGCCGTTGACAGGTACTCGGACCAAGAGCGTAAATTTTGTTTTTAACTAATACACAAACTGTGAACAGCGTCATTAATAGTAAATGTCACTACTCTCTCAATATAAAATGAAAGAATAACTTTAAAGGTCGAGGTGTTGAATGGGTGCACCCGTTTAAAAACTCTCTCCACTCTCCCCAAGCACTTGAGTGAGGTTATTTTATACACTCCCTCCCCAGTTAGTCAGTGTATAAAAGCGCTAAAAGTTCACACATGGGTTAAGAGTACTACATAGAAGCTATTAAATTCTCTAATTGGTATTACATTTTATATTAGAGTCAGAAATTACTCTATGACTTGACTTAAGTTAAAAGGAATTGAAAGAAAATTATAATCGGTATATATGTTAATATAATATAGTGTATAGCTTAATACAATTCTTTATTTACTATACTATTTACGCGGTAGGACTTGAAATAGACCCAACCAGTATCACTTTTAAAACTACCTTCTCCATCTCTCTAAGCTAGTCCATCCGTGCGTCCGTCTTGTCATTTGATGAAATTTGGCCAATCGAGGTATTTTGGCTCAAGATGAAACGCTATTAAAAATTATTTGGATCGGATCTTTTCTCGACCTATTCCACTATAACGCATTTTTAGGAAAAATCTTTATATCAAAGGCTACTGTAGGGTATTTATATAGTGTTTTTGCTTCTTTTTAATTATTTCATTTTATTTTTTATTATGATTTCATAGGCTGAATATGCACGGACGGATGAGGATATTTACAAGCCGCCTAAAGGGCTCTTGCTATAATCTTCTTGTTCCCTAATATTTCTAATAATCATTTTTTGCCCGCCATAAAAAAAGTTCACCTCTTCGATTTATGTGGTCAATTTTCGTTTAAGCGTATGATAGGAAACAAATCAAAGGATTTCGAAGCCAACGTTAAAGCATGTTAGGTTGCATGATCGCATAAATGACCGTTGAGGTAAAGAGGTAAAAATAGGTGACAGGATTCATAGTTGATGTTGAAAACTGCAACTGATCTTTCAGAAGATTGGGCGATTGCGGTCGAATGCTTTGGCAAACATAGATTGGCAATCTAACCTTTAGAGAGAGGGTGAAGGGGGCTTTTAACGAGAGCACAAGTAAAGAAGGACCAAATGTGATCGCCGAGTTTGACATTGCAAACAAAGCGTGAAATACGATTGATAAGACCTATCCAAGTTATAAGACACGCCATCGAAAAAGCCGTCAATATAATGGTTAATATGCGACATGAGAAAAAAAATTAAATCCGCACAACTGTTGCGGAAAGCTCTCAACTAATCCTAGCTACAGCTAAGCTATAACAGGCTTTCAAAAAAAATTCTTTTAAAGTGCGACAACCAGACTGGTTTTCGCCGATATATACGATTCTGCGAAAACAAGGTGTTAGAAAGACAAGGGAAGGGAAGGGAATACTGCTTTAAGCTCTAAATATAAGGTTAATTTGATTGACAAATCATTCAGGAGTTGTCCTGTATACGCTCATAAGCAAAGTCATTGTCAGCGAGAGAGAAATGCAGCAAACACAGCGAGATGGAAAGGGGTGCAAGGCCGACCGATAAATGTTATTATTTTACCGGAATATTTCAAAGTATTTAGCAGTATTTTGAAATATTTCGAAGTCCTTCAAAGTATTTGGCAGTATTTTGAAATATTTCGAAGTATTTCAAAG
>NW_024003934.1:32229-34091 GCF_014805625.2 Glossina fuscipes | reverse complement strand
TTTTGAAATATTTCGAAGTATTTCAAAGTATTTGGCAGTATTTTGAAGTATTTCGAAATATTTTTAGAATTCGATGAAATTTTAATAATATTTTTAGAATTCGATGAAGTAGTTGAAGAAGCTTTATTCCCTAAAACACTATCAAATCGCTGTCAGAACATTTCATATCGAAAGCGTAGAGCGATCCTCATGTATGTGTGTAAGGAAAAAGCATAGAAAATATTGTAAAAATTTTTATAAACTATTAAGTTAAATGAAAAACTTAGCGAAACAACTTCTTATGCCTGCGAACGGCATGTTTACAAAACGATAAAACACACCGTTTAAAATTTCATAAAATCCTAAACTAAAAAAGCGATTTATATAAACACAGACATGTATGCATATATACAACAACACCGATAATATTAATACCATATACACTAAGAGTTAAAATAAAAGTTTCCGAAAAAACAAAACGAAATAACGCAACAAAGGGAAAAGGAAAAAGGAAAAACTCCTGAAGCCAGAGTTTTTATTTGAGGCTAAAAAATAAATTGTTTGTTAGTCGAAAAGCGCATTAAATATAAATGACGCTTTGTATTACTTACTCTCCTTCTGGATGGTATGGCAGGCTGGCTAGCTGTTCGCGTGTGCATCTATGTTCGCGTACGCTTATGTTTTCATTTGTGTGCGAGCGTTTAGTTAAAGTATTAAAAGTTCTTATTAAGACTAGCAAACTTAAACGAAAAAGTTGGCGTTTAAGTTGCGTAACATTTAGCAGCAGCAACCAGCCGAACTAAAGTTGTGATGTCGCCAAAGTTTTCTGTTTACTTTTTTGTCTTTCTTTCGCATTCTTACATCTTCTTCTTACTCCTTTCGAGTTTTTATTCCTTAAAAGCTATAATTTTTTTTTTCTTTTTCCTTAGCTAATGAATAAATAAAGAACTAAAAAGTGTATGCGGCAGAGCAGAGGAGCAGAGTCTTCGACTTAGCTAAAGTATAAACGAATTCGCATACCCGTGTGTTAAGCAGACTATAACCTGTAGTTTTCTTCTAGTTACCTAAAAGTATGCAATAATTCTTTTTTTTTTCTCTCTCTCTCTCTCTCTCTAATTCTTCCCTTATAACGAACGTATTTTTGTTCAACATACTTTATAAAGTGGAAAAGAAAAGAATTTTTGAAAAAGTCTTTAAAACTTGTTGTGCTATGTTATAGCTTGCTTGCATTTAATCATGTTTGTATTGTAATTTACTGTTAAGGCAAATACCGTCCTCTGTTTTATATAAAAAGTTCACCCTATGTGTACAGATAGAAAGAACTTCAAGTGCGATATTTCAATGTAATAAAAATTAAACTCAACCAATGATTACCACAAATTATGTTGAATTTTTTATAACGTAATTGCATGACGGTATTTACTGCATTTAAAAATGGAACCCTTACCGACCGGCGCTAATACGAGCATAGCATGTTGTTAATGCCATATTATCGCGAACGTTGAAGAGTTCAATGCCAGGTACATATAACGGTCGCCTCAAACTGACGGTCAATGCAATACCTGAGTGTATGTTTGTTAAATAATTTATTAATCAGTTTCCTCTTTTATATTCACTTTACGGCCGCGTTGAAAGTTTATTAAAATATTTTTCATATTTTTGAGGTTCTCCTCTCTCTTGCTTTGCTTTAGTTTCATTATTGTTTCTTTTTTTTTGTGTTACTATTTGTTTTCCGGCTTGACCTTAAACTTTGTTTGCTTTACTTGATGCAACCATTTATACATTATTATTTTCTTCTTGTAGGGGTTTTTGACTTTTTTGTTTTTCCTTTATTTATATTTTGTTTATATATAAAAAAAAAAAAAAAAAAAAAAAAAAAAAAA
>NW_024003934.1:0-32129 GCF_014805625.2 Glossina fuscipes | reverse complement strand
TTTTTTTTTTTTATAAAAAAAAAAAAAAAAAAAAAAAAAAAAAAAAGAGGAGTAAAACTATCTTTTTGTTGACACTTTGACCGACCGTATGTTTATGTCAACCGAAACTTTTCTTTCAAACCAACATAAATAAGTTTAACAGAAAACTGCAAACAGAGGCAAAGGAGATAATATCACATAAAGTTTTTAAATAATTGCTTTCAAAGTAGATAAAAAGTTTCTTTTATCATACAAATAAACTTTAAAGAAATCTGTGTTAAATTTCTTGATAAAAACACGCAGGCTATATTTAAGAGTTCAAGAAATCTTAGTTTAGTCTTACTAGAGTTTAAGTTATCTGCCTAATTACTTTGTATAGATTGAAACTTTTCCTATCGGGAAGAATTTTACATTGCCGCGGCCTAGCTATCTTTATGTTTTTATCTAAAAAGTCTTAACCTTCAATCTCCGTTTCCAACTTCGTCAGAACAAACTAAGCTCATTCTATTGTTTACTTATTTATTTTACCTGCACGGTTCCCTTAAAGTTAAACCTATTATCCAAGATACAAAACTATTGAAGGTTATATACCATAGGAGTGAATGGAATGTCTCTACTTTCTTAAGCTTCCATTTGATGGCTGTTAATATCGACATTCTACGTTCATCCGTTGTCAAGCAAGTCGAACGCTTCCATAACTTAGTATAATTTAAGTGATTCCTATCGGGCTGTTACTTGGCAAATTTTTCTTACAAGCTTTACTGGGTTTGGACCTAGAAAAATTAGAAAGTGGCATCTTGCTTTCCTCTAGACCCCTGTTCGACTTTAATTAGCTCTGTAAATCGGTTAGTGATCACATTTGAGTAAGACTTCGGTCCAAAGTCGGGTCTTAAACTCAGAAAATTCTAAAGCTTTCAATAAATTGCGTAATTAGCACTATCTGATGCTGAATAATATATAGCTGGTCGGTTTAAGACTCCCTTTAAACTTTACATAGTAGTGTAAACTATCACACGAAAATGTACACGATGTAATATTTTGAAGCTTTGAATGAGTCAAGTCCCGTATCAACAGAAAAAAATGGTATTTGCGAGCAGCGTGATTTTTCAGCTTAACTTGAAAGACTTAAATCGTGATGAGTTAGATGAAAACGAACAGTTGACATCGATGATAAAGTTTAACATCCGCGGTCTCAACGTTAGTGCGGTTCAACTAAGTGACTTGTATTATCATCGCTAAAGATTGCGAACAACTACGGCTGAGGAGCAAAAGCATGCGCAATGACCATACGTCATGATAGCGTGACTTCTTATTGTGATCAGGCAACACTCACTGGGGAAACCCCACAGCTCTCTCCATTACATGTATCGCGTGTTTCTCCTTATACGTGTGACTAACATCAGCTTTAATCGATGACTTACTTTTCGACTTCTTACGAAGGTACGCAAAGCATTGATTTTTTCGTGAGCAATGTCAAAACACCAGCTGGGTTTCCTACGCGAAGTTTATATTCTGAAGCGTAGACAATACTTTCAAGATGGCAAGATAGCAAGAAAATGGAAAGAAAAGAAAAGAACAGGAGAGAACAGAGAAAACAAAAATAAAGGAAAGGAAGGAATAGGAAAGAAGAGAAAAGAAGAGTAGCGTAAAGGATAGGAAAAAAGAGGAAAAGAAAGAATAGACTACATACGGGCAAAAAAGAAAACGAAAAGGATAGAAAGCGAGGAGTAAAGAAATGAAAAAAAGGAAGCACAGGAAACAGAGATAAAGAAAAAGGGGAGAAATTGGAACGAATAAGAAGGGAAAGGGAAGTAAAGAAAACAAGAGTGAAGAAAAGGAAACGTAAAGAAAAAAAAGACAAAGGAGAGGCATTCCCTAAGAGAAGGTTAAATTTGCTTAAACACTTTAGTTAGGTTAATAAAAAGACCCCAAATCCTGTCTTTGAATTGTTATCTGCATGAATTTCAGAGTAAACAAATGAAAAGAGTGGATAAGTAACAATGACACCCAGAAGTGAAAAGAACATAGGATGGTACATAAATTAATCATTCTCGTTATAGTTTTACATAAATACGTACATATGTGTATTATCCTTTATTCGATTTTTTTTATTATTGTTGTGTGCTTAATCTAAATGCAGCGCAGATGTTCCTTATATGATGTTTGAGATGTTCAATCTATTCGCTGTTAACTTATTTACATATATTCGTATGTACACTTGGCTTATATTTTCTTGAATTTGTTTGTTTTCTAATCAGCAGTTTTCCAAACAGCATTTGTTTTCGATTTTCTTATCTCATTTGAATATTTAAGAAGCTTAGGATAAACAAGTTTCTCCAACAATTTAACAATTCATAAAAACTGCTTCATTTACTATTCGAGGAAAGATTTGATGCAAAAATCAAGAGATGATGTTTTTCTCTCCTTCTATTGTTTATATAAAAAATCAGGAAAAACGAAAACTTCAAGTTTGCGTACCTTTTCCTCTATATATATATATATAGAATAAAAAAAAAAGAAAAGCAATATCTTTGTCTGCCCAGACAATGAATAAATAAATGTTAAGCTAACAATCCAACGCCTAGCAACCAGACAATAGTAAAACCAAAACTTATAAAGTGGAAGAAGAATGCAAAACAAATAACAAATAAAACCAATTCATCATAATGTTCACTTTTCTAGTCTGTCAAACATTTCACAAGAATAATTATGCATTATAATGGCGCAACAAGAACAACAACAACAACAACAACAACCACTCGAAAATAAAAGCGATTGTTTTGAACTTTTTAAAAGATTTCATCGTTTCTTCTCTTTCTTTATTACAGCAGTTTACAGAAAAACTTGTACTCTTTGGATAACAAATGCATTCAGATTTTGGGGAATGACTTTAAATTACGAAAACGATTCAAAAATTTATTGTACGAAACCTGGCATTTCAGCTCCCTTTCAACTTTGGTCAGATCGCTAATTTGTAGAATGCAGAGAAGAGCCGTGCACAAGCGGCAGTTTGCAAAGAGACCTTTCTTAAGTCCAAACACCTAATTAGAGCAACAAAAAAATTCTGCGTTCATCTACTGCAATGCAAGCTGTCTGTACATCCGTGCTACTTTAAAAAGTACATATTTACTTTGAAGTCTTGTGCAAGTTCATTAATGATGAATATTTTTTCTCCCTTTTTTTGTTGTTGTTGTCAATGTGTTCTACTTGTCAATGAATGACTAACAGTGGCTCGGTGATATCGCAAGAAGGCGTTTGTCTATTTCCTTTTGGAATTATAAGGAATGAAATAAGTAAGAAAAGTAATAATTTTCTTGAAAGTCCACGAAGAGAGTGAGTTTTTTCCTTCTTTTTTTTATTGTTGTAAGATATAAATTTCATTTAAAGTTAAATCGGATTTTTTGTAAAAGAAAAACTATTTTTAAAACAAGTGAAAAACAGCCAGTAAAACAAGTTTTAATATCAAATTACTGGAGTCTTTCGTTCATTATCTAGGGAAAAGTCGCTGAGAGCCGATAAGCACATCTTGTCATATTTAAAGGCATGAAAATTGAAACTAAAAACGCTTTTCCGTCCCGTTGAGGCTGCAAACCTGCATTAAACTAGAGACTGAATCTGAGATGATTTACTGAAAAATCTGCCAACTATGTTGGCTCCGCCTTGACTTTACTACGGGTCATTGCAATCGCAAAATTCTTACGTCGTCTTTATCTATGGTATGGCTTTGATATGTTGGGGACAATTTTTTTTTTTAGACAAAGAAATCTATTATTGGTTTTTATATCATAAAGAAGTTTAAGAAAATCAAATCCTTTAACTTTTCCCCGCGCATTAATCATTTAATCTGTAATTTAAAACTTAATATGTCTGCCAGCCCTTCAAATGTCGAGGTGTATATATTGTCTTTCGACATTGGTTTAGCTTTTAGATATATAATCAAAAGCCGACCATTAACTCGTTAGAATGAGTTAAATTCTATCATACGTTGTTTTTTTTTTAATTATGGGAATTTGAGAGTCCTTTAAGGGCTTAATGAATTTATATAATGGCGTCAAATTTCCTGAAGTACATGACTGACGGACAGGCCATTATAACCGAAAGAAGAATAAATACCGTTTAAGAGACCACTAGTGCACATTTACAGGTGTCGCAAATAAAGCAACAACATTGACAAAATAAACAAAAACGAAACTCCATCAATTAAGAGAAAAGAAATCTGATCGTTTCTTTTATTAAGAAAGATAGTTATTCAGTTTACAGACGCATTCGGCTTTGCTCCCTTTTGGGAGCTACCTTGAAGTTGACCATATTTCGGGCACTATGTTAATTTGTACCGTATCTGCAACTTTGCTTTCTTCTCGCTGGCTTCGAACAATTTTCAACTCAGATGTAAGTTTATTCAACAATACATTGTCAAAAGCGTGTTTCTTGCGAACCTTGAACTGTCAGCGCATTTTCGCAGAAATATTCTCAAACTAACCTTTTACTGTGCAAATTAAAATTTTTGAAATTAGACCTATCTACTGATAGATCCAAACTCATAAAACATCTAATGAAAAATGGTATCTCAATGAGCGTGTATGGTAAGATCTGGACATATTTCGTCCAAACAATTAATTATCTTTGCCAAAAGGCATGTCATAATTTATGATTTAGGATAGCAGAGTGTACTTTCTGATGGTACAAAGCCTTCATAATAACATATTGCGGGCCTAGTATTATTCTCTAATCTTAATGGAAACTAATATATTTAATATAGTTGGAAGAATACTCACTGCAATGGATTAATTTGGCAAAGCTAAATTAAGGAAAATGTTTAACAAAAAAAAAAGAAATAAAATAAAAAATAAAAAAAAAACTCGAATGGGTAACAACATTCAAATAAACATCTAAATTCTATGTGAATAGATATGAATAAATATGTAAAAGTTTTCAAGGCTCCCTAAAATCCCTTACAATCGGTTTTACACAAGTATCACTTAAAAGTAGGCAATAAAATTTTTTTTTTAATTTTCGTTATATATGAAAAAAATGGTAATAACTAAGGTTTCTCCTATTTCTTTATTTTTTTTAACGTAAAATGTTGATCTCTTATGTGCATTTGCAAGGGCAACGACAACGACAACAATGTCGGCAACGGCAATAGCTTGACAGTAACACTATTCAAAAATTCATTCTTTACTTGCAAACGACAAAGATTAATGTCACAATGTATGTGACACTTAACGGTTGCTGTATCAACTTGAGACGACAATACATATCATACTCATTTACTCGCTCAGTCATATAAACAACAACTTTCAGTCACACTCCCATTCAATCAGTCATTCATTCATTCGCTTACATTCATATTCACAGTCTTTCTCAAAAATACAACCGCATGGCTGAATGTAACTGAGTTTTCTAGTTTACATTTATTTAGAAATTTTCTTGTTTTTTTTTTTTTTTCTTGTCTTCTTTTTTTCTTTACTTTTTGTTTTTGGTCGCCGTTGTATTGCCGTTTGTCACATAACAAAGTCAAAACAACTTTAAGTCTACATCTTTCTGAAATCTAACAGACGTACAGCACACTGCACTGCACTGCACTGCACACACGAACACATATGTCGTGTTGCTGTTTGCATGTGTGAAGTGTGAGATGTAAACACAAACAAACCAAGCAAATAAAGCATAGCATCATGTAAAGCAAATGATTTCGGTCTTGTTTCTCCTCCTTCTTCTATACCCATCATCAAACGGCAAGGGTATATCAATTCGATCACTTGATTCGTAACATCCAGTGAGTAGTACGCCACGGCATGCAACTATCCACGATTAGTATAAGGCACTTAGTCGACTTAACCTTTGAGGCATTGAAATACTCGCAGTCTACCCTTGAAAAGCCGGAACGTTTTGCATATCTGTTTGCAGATATTTATGCGGTGGGTATTCAAATTTCAGGGTTTAACTAAACTTTTTGCCTGCGATTTTCCCCTCCTTTTCATTAATGGTTTCTTTCGTTGCTAGACATAGAAGAGGAAAAAAATTCCGTTTATGTTAAAGAGTGAAAAAAGCAGTTTTATGCACACAAAATTTCGTAGTTTTGCTCTTATATGAAGTTGAAAAAAAAAAAAAAAAAAAATGTCTATAGCTGAATAATCTTTATGTTAGCACGGAAATGTATATTTTTTGGTGTGTCGTCTATTTTGCTCGCCTTCGTCATTTTCCATGTAAGCATACATTTGTGTATATATTTTTGATGGCGGATAATTAAAACACAATTTTAACAACATCAGAGTTGAACAACGCTGTTGTTGTGGTTGTTGTTGCTCTCTAGCGGCGACAGTTGTAACGTGTGTTAGTTAGTGGTAATGACAACAACAAGTGCCAAGGTTTCGCTAAAGCCTTCTTGTTGCTTTTATAATGTCAGTCAATGCAAATGCAGCAGACAGTAGAAAATTCGCTGCATCTCAGTGAAAGCAAACAGAAAAACTTACACATAAAATAGAAAATTAAGGAGAAAACATAAAAGAAATACAAATGTTTTATAAATTGCTATGATTGCTTTTAATTCTGCACTTATTATTACTTTATTCACTTTAGATGTAAGGATTAAAGGTTAACATCCTGTGCAGCTGCTATTGTTAAAGATATATTAAGTTTGTACGGATATATGCAACAGGCAGCATGCCTAGACTAAGGCACATGTGTGCATAAATAAGTTTCGAGTGTTTTTCTTTTGTAACTTTGAAATGCAATGTCTTTTACTCAAAGTATTGTTCATCATTAGCTACGACTCCTCCTCATCCTTTAGGCAATTCTCGCAAAAAGCTCTCCTCTTTTAGACTATCTCCAAAAGAACTTGTCGTGTCGCCTAAGTCATATGTTGACACGCGTGTTAATCAAAAAAATTAAGCTCTGCTGATAATAGCGTGGGCTACAGTTCAAGTGAGAACTTCAAGCATTTTCTAAGCGAGTTTTGCCATACAAAGGTGAACTCCTTCATACTAAAAATCCACGATATCATTTGTTTCCCTTCGCTCGGGCCAATTCTTATCGTTTTAACAATTACATCAATTAGCGGAAGTTGTACTCCTTAGAGATGGTTTCATTTTGTTGGAGCTACCATCAATACAACACCTGCAGGTAACCCTTCAAATGGGACCATCAAAGCTATCCATCTTCATAGTCCATGTTATGGGTTCGCATACTCTCTATCCTGATTACTAAGACTTTGGTTATTGTAGTGGGTCCACCTTTCACCACTCGTAAGGATTTAACCGCACTATCCTTTGAATTAGTCAGCGAAACTGAAGTTGCATTTTTTTTGGCTCAAAGCTAAAGCTCCATCTTTTCAAAGCTCTGAGATCCATTATCCATTATCCGCTTCGGTGTGACAATGGACGCGACGAATCGGTGGATAATGGAACGGTGTTTATTTTGGTCCTACACGTAGTGTAGGTTCGAATAAGTATTTCAAACATTTCTAATATTAAATCCGTATATAGTATATAGTACAAGGTTTAGTGATAATTGGATGGATCGATTTGAGTTTTAAAGTTTTTCGACAATTTCGCACATTAAGTAAATGTGAGAAATTTGGCTGAGATTGGACCATTTTTGAATAACCTGGAAGTCATCTTAACAACGCAACCAAAGTATAAGCCCAGTTAGAGCATAGTGTTTGTGTGAACAGTTGTAACATCCATGAGATAGACCCACTTTTTGTTATTTAGGATAACTTTCTCGGACAAACAATATTAAAAATGGTTCGGGTTGGATCACTTTTTCAACCACTCCCTATATAATCCCCTGTCTTGAGATAAGGAAAAACATTGCAATTTTTTTTTTACAATTTCGCCACAAAAATTGCTTAATAATAGTATTCCGGATTCTAAATACGGTGTGAAAACTTGGAATCAATACGGGTACTCTTTTGAACCCTATACAACCATTCCTACGGAAACTGAATCTTTATACGGTAAAAGGGCCCAATTTTCAATACTTCTTCAGGAGAACTCAGTCGCAATAAGAATTTGGCGGGAATATTAACCAAACCGAATTGAAACGAATGAAAATTGACTCAGAGAAGAGTAATTTGACTGTGTTGAAGCCTGGGCCACGTTGGTCTATTCTTCATACTACTTCGAAACATAAACCATAAATGGTGACAAAATCCATTAATTTATATTTTATGACATTAATAAGTAAAAATATTTGCCTACGGGAAATGCTGTAGGACATTTATAGATAGAGATTACGTTATCGTAACATCCTAACTCGTTTATTCTCTGTTGTCCATCTGGCAACATCTTGGATTATACCTGGAAGCAAGCTGTGCCGTATTCATAATATCTAATAACTTCCGCTGTCTTTGTCCTAAGTAAGGGCGAATTGAAAACTATATACATTTGTGATTTATATAGGAAGGCTAAAGATTATTTCAACGAAAAGCAGTGAAGATCTGATGCTAAAGCAAGCGTGACGTTAGAAACCTCGGACTGACTGACCTCTGCAAGCTGATGATTCATAAAACAAATTTCTTTTTATGGTTACATGGGTTTGGCAAACAAATGACTTCGATTGAACAATTAATTGTCATTTAACATTGATGCGAGCGTAACAGTTAATAATGAATATAAGAAAACAAACGTGTGTTTTGATAAAACGTAAGCTTGATAAACATTTTATGGCCACGTACTTTCACGACGTTACGTTTTTGTCGGGATAATGTTGAAAGTTTCTTTATCAAGATTTTCTTTTTTGCTTTGTTAATATTCTGTTGGCTACATTACCATAATATATTTTGGCACGGAGCGTATTTTCAAGTTCCTAACACTTATTTTCTCAGAAGGATTATCTAGCATAGAACTCCTTTAATAGCAATTCCCTAACTTAGAGATCCACTTTACCGTGGAAGTCCACTAACAACGTGACACCCAAAATATTTTCTTTGGATTTCCTTTACATCCTTGTGTAATTATATATCTCACTTACTATGCAAGGATGTATTAAATATGTGAGGATGTATGCAACACCCATCCGCATCTTTTATAGTGATATACAGAGCTCAATCACTCACTGCGAACAACTAAAAAAAAAAGCAAATTTTTCTTCTTTCCATTAAAGTTAGCAACGATTTCAAAATATTCGAAGAAATAAAAAGTTTTTTTAACAATTTCAAAATGCTTTTAAAGTCATTAGAAATCAGTTGATTTTGTCAATAGTAGAGAAAAAAAAGAAGCAAAAATATCAATCATGAATAAAATCTTTTTCTTAATTTATTATATAATCATTGGGATCAATCTCTTGCAATTCGAACGCTTCGGTGCTATTGGTTTTAATTTTTGTTCGAAGAAAAGAGATGTCAATGAGTTGTGTGGCCATATGAAAGCAGAAGAAACAGGCTTAGCTATGGTGCACATTGCCTGTGAAGCTGGTGTTTTGGTAAACGATTTCGGTTGAAGTAAAGAAAATATATAAAGATGAGTAACCATTCTATTTAAAGAGGCGGAAGGGTGAACACTACTTTAATTATCCAATGACGGAAAAACTAAAGAATTACATATTGCGTTTTCACAATGAATGTCGTCATCGCATTGCCGGTGGTGACGAAATTATCCTAAAATCGAAAAAAAAATTCCCGATAGCTGCGCGTATGCGGGAACTTATATGGGATGACGAATTAGCTTACGTAGCCCATGCACTCGCTGAACGCTGCAACATTGAGTCTAAAAATGTTTGCCAGACTACACCACGTTTCCAATTTCCTGGTCAAACCAAAGCAAGCAAAATGACGAACACAGAAATTAAAGCAATGGGTTTCATTCACGACGTGCTTAACGAGTTTGAATCGCAGAGTCAGGAAATTGACGATCCCGTAACCCAAATGCATTTACACACTGACAAGTATTCAATAAATTCTCATCAATTAGGGCTAAAACCAAGCAATATTTACACATTGTTATTAGAAATGCAGTCGCGAGTGATTTCATAACAATGATAATGGATCGAACGAGTCGCATCGGTTGTGCAATCTCGGTTTGTCGAAATTGTGTTGTAAAGGCAGGAGAACGTTCGAAGTACGTTTTAAAAATTAACTGCTCTTGGCGTTCAGCATTCCTTTACGATATAATATTTTCTCTATGTAACTTTCAGCTTTTGTTACTTTTTTGTTTGCAATTACGATTTTTCGCCTCAAAACGATTCGTATGTTTATCTACACTCGAAATCTCCGGGAAGCGGTTGCAATCAATGGAAAACTAGTGAAAGTAGAACGTATCCCAATTTATGCGCCGGGGACGGTGCAATATTTCCTGAAAGTTACGGGAAGAGAAAAAGGGTAATCCGTGCTACCTAAGATGGTTCCAATAATAATAATGCAACGCATCAAATTATTTTCGGGTTAAAAAACTTTCTTTGAATGGAATTAAAAACTTCTTGTATAGTTAACAATGCGTTTAAAATAAAACCTCTGAAATTTGGCAGATATTCCCAACAAGCGATTATGCTTTCTAAAAGAACTACGTATTCTCTTACCGTCTTCGGAGGCCATTTTTTCATAATGTCGGCACAAGAACTTATAGACAAACTTACAAACTTTAAAGCCGGAACACAATCGTTGTTGTCTTAACTTAATTACAATTTCGTAGTAGTAGTAGCAGAAAAGACCTTGAGAATTCTCAGTTCATAGATTGAAAGTCTCTCAAGTCTCCTCAAGATAAAGCTGACGGATGACAGCAGTTTGTCAAAAGGTTTTTCGAATAGGATGTCGCAAGTGGACCGTTGCAGAGTTTACCGCCTAAACTATGGCTTAAATTTCTGCTGGCCGGTTTGCCGCAGTACAGGCACTGACGCCTTAGCTGAACACTCGGTTTTCACGATAAATAGCAAAGCCTGTCCGAATGATGTCGATTTAAAGCTGCCCTTTTCGATAGCTTTCAAAGCAAAGTTAACGGATATTTTTGATAATATAGGAGCCAGGACCATGTCGCTTCTGCAATTATAAAAATTCAATCAATAAAAATTGTTTTTTATAAATTTCTTCAGAAGAAAACATAAGAGAAAACAGTACTGAATACCGTTACAAAATAACAAGTTTTATTGGAATTGGTCGAAAACTGGTCTCATCCAACCCATTTCCAATAGCTTTAATCCTTGGGGAAAAACCCGTCGGTGTGCCTCATTTTATCGGCATATCGCGAAATTAGCGATCTCTTAGTTCGGACGGACAACCAGACAGACAGAGTTTCTTGTGAATTGAGAACATGGCCTCAATGTTGGAAAAATTTATAATAATGACCCTTCAATTCGCTCACTCGCGTAAGGAGCAGCGATTAGTGCGTGAGCATCTCGGGCAGAACAACGTATTCGATTCCTAACGCGTTAGACCATAAATTTGTACTTTTTCTTACTTCCTTCAAATAATAAAACTCAATCAACTTTTGCGACACATAAAACATTGATCATGTCGCTAACTAATTTTTGCCACGTTATTGGCGTGGAAAAGGTTATCAATGCGTGTCAATGACCCACACTCACAGATCCAATTGCCAATGCCAAGCATAAAAGTCGTTCCTCGTTGAACCGGATTTCTCTTCTGAATTTTCGTTTCCGACCGATATAAAACATTCCCAAAAATTGTTTTCAAAATCTCTTTTAATGGTTTTGTATCTTTAGCTACGTTGTAGTTGAAAGTCTGGCTAGAATGTATGCTTATACTCATTACTGCCTTGCAAGAGGTTACTGTTCATTTAAAGTGATGAAATTGTAATTGAAGAAGCTTTCATTGTGATTCAAGTTTGGAATTTATAAGATTCCAATAAATTGTTGCATTTGAAAAGCCCGTAGTATTCTTGATAAATCGATTAGGTTTAACTGCTTTATGATGAGTTTCGCAAATATACGGAGTAAAGCATTAAGAGCGTTTTAGTTCAATAGTGAACTCAAAAAGGTATTAGGTTAGCGGAAAAATGTTTGCATTTAATGATGTTTGATGTGTTCCTCAGCAGTCAAATTGTCGAGTTCCTTTGCAATTACAAAGCAGCGGCTTACTCTCCACCATGGACGGCAAAATACTGTTATCGCCTAGATCGTCTTTTCTCCCGAAACGAAATTTGGCAAACCATCTCTAGCAGGTCCGAATATTTACAAATTCACTTCGCACCGTGCCACATGAACTTTTACAAGCAACGGATGCAAATGCATTTTATCTAATACGCATTACTCACTCCACTCCACTTCGCAACAAGCTGATGAGGTATATTGAAAGTATTCCCGTCATGTCCTACGAGAGATGCGCTAAGTAAAAAGACCAGACATGACATTAAGAACTTACCTTGACCCGACACATAAAGTACAACAGAACTGTGCTGTCAACTGGTTAGTTGGAGAATGCGGAAAACGGGGCACACAATGTAGCGAACATTGCATGTAATGGTAGGTTGAAAGCATACATTGGTGAGAAAATAGGAAGAAGTTCAGTTGCGTCGCAGCGAGAGTTGACAAAGTATGGTATCTGCATGCAGTCGCAGAAGCTTAACTCGTTTAATAGGATTCTCCAAGCCAATCACAGAGATAATTAATTAATTGGTGGTTGAGGTGCTGTCTTCACTGAAAGTCTCATTACCAATGCCTGTTCAAGTTTATTAATAACGGAATTAAGGAGCAGCATATGGTCTTCCCTATGATATATACAGCATATCGTCAAAAATTGTCTTCATTTAATCCTTGCACGGTTTTGCGATACTCAATAAAATTTATTTTATAAAATGGAAAACTTTTTGACGCGGCATACAAGTGAAATATCATTAGCCATCTCCGCTTAATAATAATCCTTTTACTAAGAAGTATTCAAAACACCTTACCTCTTACTTGGAAAACTTTTTCAAAGTAAAAAATTTTCTTCAAATCTCCAAAGACTTTATTCATCTCTGCCACAAGCACTTCAACTACCACTACTACCAGGACTTCTACTACTACTACTACCAAGAGTAGCTAAAATAATGTGGAAAAGTGAGAAAAGAGAAAGTTCATGATATTTTCAAAGAAAATTTTAATTTCTCTTATGATATAAGCAAACTATATTAAAAAAAAAAGAAAAGTAAAACAAAAAAAAGGCAGAAGAATGAAAAGCTCTTTACGGCACTGTCATTGGCAGGCATTTAGACAAATTTCCTCAATTTACAAAAGTAGCAAATATAACCACAACGCCATCATCCATATCATCAGTATCGTCATCATCGCCACCATTAGTTACCGAAACTACAATAAGAAAACTTTAGGAAAGAAAAAACAAACCAAAACTTAATAAATTTAAAGGAAATTAATTAGTTGGCAAAGAGAAGGCATTTTTTATTTTTCTTTTGTCTCACTTAATTTTGGTATAAAAACGAAAATAAAAAAATGAAAATAAAAAAAAATAAAAAAATAGCATAAGAAAGCAAGGAAGAATTTGTTTGCTTTAGCTGATCGTGTACGCTGTGAGACTTAATTAAAATTCCGTTGATGTTCTTTAATATCACAAACATGCACAGTCGTGCTCGCATATCTAAACACACACACGCGCACACACAAACGCTCGCGCACACGTACAATCGCATAGCAATAGTGTCACATGCTGTTGATGTCATCGTTTCGAGCTTTGTTCACATAAAACATAAAAAAAAAAAAAACAAAAAAAAAAAAAGTAGAAGGTAAAGAGAAGCTGATGTGCATAATTGCCAGCGAAAGTGTGCTATATTATAACTATAGCATAATTTTAGGTACATAACATGTTATTGCCTGGTTTCATGCAACGCAACGTTCAAATTCTTTTATACTTACATACATTACGTAAGTACGCCTGCATGTGTGTATATATGCAAAATAATGTCACTTTTTCATAGTCAATTGCTAAATGAATGGATAGATGGATAGATAGATGGATGGATGGTTAGATAGATATATATATATACAGAGAGAGATAGAGAGATGGAACAATAGACAGATGGGCATAGTGTCGTTTACATATTCTATACACGCACATTAGTTAAACATTTTAGCTTTTTGTCTGCGCGTTATCTTTCACCATCTACTCTCTCTCTCTCTCTCTCTCTCTCTGTCCCTCTGCGGCATACATACGATATACAAACACGTATAAGTATGCTATGCAAATTATTTGTAGACTTTCGCCGGCACGTATGTTTTAACTATGACATTAACATTGAATTAATGTGTACTTTACCCTCTCATTTGTTCTTAATTTCTATTAAAAATTCACGTTCACCTTTCTTTCGTTTTTTTTTTTTTTTTTTTTTTTCTTTTTTTTTTTATATTATTTTTTTTTTTTTTTTTTTTTTTTTTTTTTTTTTTTTAGAAAAAAGAAAACTTTCTAACATTTTATAACGTTAGAGTTTTCCTGTATCCGCACAAAGATACATTCTTGCTGCAATATAATTGCAAAAAAAACAAAAAAAAAAGGGAGGAATGAAAACTTCCGCAAAATATTTTGTTGTCAATGTTTCAACAAAAGAATTTAATTAAGCTTCGTGATGACAACTTAATTTAACACGTTTATAATAAAAAGCTGGCTTAATGAAATTATAAGGCTTCTGACGGCAAAACCCTAAGTTTGTTGCTTGAAATTTCATAAAAACATTTTTCGTTTTCAAGTATTTAAAAAAAAATAGAAAAAAAAAAAAACAAACCGATAATATAGCTATAGTTGTTGTTGTGGAATGAGTCGTGTGTGTTCACCATTTCCCCTAATTAGAAATTTAGGCCAAAACTGACTGCACTTTAGTGACGAAAATCTACTGAAACTTTCAACCAAGTGAATGCGGCTTTAGCCGAAAGGTTTTATTTGTAATTACACCCAGATCGTTTTATTTTCTTAAACTATGCATTTCGAACTACAATAAACTTTTTTTTTTTTTTTTATATACAAACGACTCAGGAGAGGTCTCTTGTTCATGTAATGCGGTGAGGCTCAGGAAGAAAAAGAAATAGGGAGGATTTGGCCACGACCTAGTGAGACTGCCCAATCAGCAACTGTTATGCCTCTACTAAGCACTGAGCACTCACCTTAGCTACGGTCAAAGATAAGATCACTGGTCATAGGTGCAGTAAGCTTAAAAGTAAACTGGGTCGGTTCAAAAAAAACAGTTTAAAGTATTGTAACGTACACCGCCCTCTTTTTACTTTACATTTCTATTCAGCTCCTTTTTAAAACTTTGTCCGGACCAGAATAGCATTGTTTCTATATTTACAATTCTTTTGGAAATCTTTGGAAAGCGAATAATGGATAGGAACTTATATCTATAATGTTCTTTCTGCTGCTCTTGCCCGTCCGAATATTACGATTCAACTACCTTGACTTAATTGTTTGTATCTTCAGGAAAGTGCCTGTCTTCGTTGTGGCATTTTTGTGTTAATCCCTTCTTTCGCGGAATGTTCTAACATTTGCTGTTAATCTTCTCGCTAAACACCCATTTGCATGAGGCAGATGAAATATTGTGAAAGTGTATTTGGTTTCACGATTTTTGGACTTTAGTTTCTTAGAAAATTGACTATTTTTCATGCAAACTCAAGTCATCAAATGTGGGAGTTGCGTAGCGAACTTAAGTCTAAGTCTTGCGGTATTTTCTTAAAGTAAACAATACGCAATATAGCAAATGTGATAAGTTTGTAAAAGTTTTTGCGGATGAATGCAACTCCTAGAAGGGCTTAAAATGGGGGCAAACCACTTCACTTTCACTTCGGAATCGATGTACATCTGTCTGTCCGTCTGTCCATCTTGTTTTCTAGTGGTGCGCAAATTTTTAGGCGTTTTGATTAAATTTGGTGCACTGACGCGTTCTGGGTCGAGGGCCAACACTGTTGGAAAATGTACCGATCGAGCCACTTTTTCAATTGCTTCCCAAATCAAGCCTTATTTTTAAAAGCCCGGTATAGAGTATTTAATGGTACGCTGTGGGCCAGTATACTGGTGCTTCACTTGAAAAAAAGTTAATAAATATTTTAAAAAAATAAGCAATTAATTGAAAGCAAAGTAAAAAGCTTGATCTGGACCTTGGACAATGTGTATCTCTTATGTATTTGTACATGTATACATACATGCATATATTTATCTACAGTGCAAAAGCAAATGTGTATGCGTGTGTTTGTGGATATACGAGTGTGTATATGCACACAAATAAATAAATTATTACGTGAATATAACTTTATTTCCTTAAACTTTAAATCTACATGTTTTTCGTCCTCCGCTCAACAAAGCCAACCAAATATTAATCGAACCCACAAAAATTTTAAGTTAGGATTTCATATTTTTTTGTGTGAATGATATGCTTGTGTACGGGTGAATATGAATGTTATTATAAATTTTTATTCAAGCCAAAGCATCAAATGCATTTGCATAGCCCTCGGAAAAAAAACATCCGCTGGAAGTTGCAACGGCAAGTCACCAAAAAAACAAAAAAAAAAACAAAAAAAAACATTTTTCAAAATGCATAACAACAACAACAACAATGGACTTCCTTTTCGGCAATCTAGGCCTTCGTCGGTACATGTATTTGTATGTGGCTACGTGCGACTTTAGTGAACGTGCAAAATATTTTATTTATTTTTTTTTTTCATTTTGTTGTTGTTGTTGCTTTCTTTTTATTGCTCTCTATTGCAATCAAATTGAAAAATACCATAGCAAATAACAAAAACATCAACAACATCAACAATAATAATAAAAGAAAATTGCAACATCAAATAATTGCACAAACTTACCCGAAACAAGCCGGCCAAAAAAAAAAAAAAATTGAAAATTCTAAAACTAAATTTAGAGAGAGAAGTGAAGCGCGGCGTACGCGCAAACATTTTTATGTAACCCACTGTTTCCGAAAGCTGAGTTAAGGCAAGCAATGCTAGCAACAATAATTTACATTTGCTGTTGTCGAGATTCAATGCTAAAGCGCACACACATATAAACAGAGATTGGAATTCTGGGACTTTTCCGGTTGGTAAACGTGTTTGTTTTCGAGTTTAATACTATTTTTTTTTTGTTTTTTTTTTTATGCCGATTTTGCATAGATTATGGGAAACGATGAATATGCGGCGGTGGCGGAGGAATGGTGTGGAATTGATGGTGATATGGTTTTGTTATGTTTGCCGGGCTGTTAACGTTTGGCCATGAGACGCCCTGCCCTGTCTGGGAATTATACGATCAAGCACAATTGTCGCACACTCACCCTGGGCTAACCAAGCGATTTGCAATGCGACTCTAAATGCGCCAAATGTTACTGGGAAAATGTAACAACAAAGGCAAAAAACAAAAAAAAACAAAAAGAAGGAAAAATAGAAAAAAGGAAACAGTTCAAAAATCAACTACATAAGCACGTTACAGTTCAGTTCAGGCTGCCGCAAGGGTTTAAAATTGCTGTTGAAAAGCATGCATAGAGAGATAGATTGAAAGTAAGGGCGGGCATGGAAAAAGGGCAAAAATTTTTGTTTTAAAAACACAAATTGAAAACTCTTTCTTTCAATTTCGTACACGCACGCATGCAGAAAATGAGGTACGAGGTAACCGAAGAGATAGATGTTGTGCCTCCATATCAATGTTAAGGTCGCTCGTTGCCTAGCCTGGCAGTTATTAAAAGCTCACTCTCTCTCTCTCTCTCTCTCTATCTCTATCTCTACCCATCTATCCATCCATCTATGTTTGTGTATGCATAGCATGTCTTTTAATCTAACATTCTCTCTCGCAACTACAATGCCAGATAAAATATTGCTGATGACGAAAATGCTAAAAGAAATTTACAACAATTTATCATTAAGCAATTTTCTGAAATTCTTTTGGAATGAAATGAAAACTTTTCAAATATTTTATTGCAGATTTTCAGCAAAAGGACATAAATGGCGTATGTTTGCACACGTTATCTTATACGTTTACGTTAACACTAACCAACAAATAAAACATATATATAAGCCTATACGTAATAGTAAAAAGAGGACGAAACTTGTTTATTCATTACCCCAAGAACGAAAACCCTATAGAGAGCGTTGGACGTTTATTAAAATTGTAAACTTTTATAAATGGTGGCAAACGAAGCCAGACGACTTTTTCGAATTGAAACAGTTGGATATCTTAGTCGAAAGTTTCGTTTGCTCAGAGGATAGTAAACCTATTACAGACATGCTTCCTTTCGCCTTTGTCATAAAGCACTTTAACTATTTCAAGCGTTTGCAAGTATAATATATGTCCCTCGTATCTATCTATCTATCTCTTAGATGCTACTCTTTAAAATTTTTGTGAATTTAAATTGCTAGCATTCATCAATGCTATCTATCCCCCCTGAATGCGTTATGGATTACATGCATATTTATTGCAAAAGTGTGCACTTGGGTGCATTTGATTCGAAGGTCAATTAAAAGAAGGATTGTTTCTATATAATGGATGATTGCATGTATTTTGATCGGCGACATCTATTAGTAAAGCCAATGCCTGCACAAATGAACAGGTTTTCTTTTATTATTGTTGAGGTGTTCAGTGTATGTAGGCGCTAATCATGGAATGCTCAAAATTGCATTTTCGACATTCGCTTCTTTTGCTCTTTGATTTGAAGAAATCTACTACCGAAGCACGTCAAACGGTTTTAGAAGCTTATGGTGATACTGATTTTGGTTTCAACGATCTAAGAACGGCCTGGAATTCGAAGACAATAAATTGCAGGATTTATTGGACGAAAACTCTGCTCTAACTCTCAAAGAAGTTTCGAACAGCTTAGAGATTGATGAATTAACACGCGATAGGAAAGATCCAAAAGAAGGGCAAATGACCACCATACGAATTAACTCAAAATGCCTTTTCGAAGCTCTTAACATTGCTTGCCAAGCAAAAAGGAAAGGTTTTTCTTTGCTGTGTACATATATATATATATATATATATTCCTAATTAATATCAAATCCAGGGTTGTTATTGCAAACGTTTTGGCGACGTATAGATCTCCAATCTCTCGAGAGTAGTTATAAAAAAGTCCAATTTCAACAAAGATTTCGAAGATGGTTGCTCGTCATATTTCTTATAACACCATCACCGAAGCATGTGCGTCATATTCATTTTACCAAGACGTTCGCAACACCCAATAAGAACCTTCAGTGGCCCCATAGAATATATATATATATATATATTCCTAGTCAGTATCAAACTGTAAATCGATTTAATCATGTCCATCCGCCCTAACGCCTGCATATCTGTAACGTTCTTCCGATCGGAAAATACCAGCAATTGCCTTCAAATTTGTTACAAAACTGTGAAGTGTTGAAACTTAACCAAATTGGTCAAAAGACATAATCACAGCATAAACCACAGCAAATACAAAAGCTGCAAAATTTGGCATTTGTGTCCTATAGGCGGCTTTGCAGTAATTGTACAATAGGAAAACACCCACACAATATTATAAACTATTTAACTTAATTTTCCGTTTTAATCGTAATCTTTTGTAGCATAACGATGGCGTATGGGTATAAGAGATTCGTTCGGAGACAAATATGATTTTCTTACTTGTTACGTAGTGCTCTCACTTTTTTTTTAAATTAAATTATGATGTTGAAGAAACAAACTAACGAATCTGCTGTTCATTCGAAATACTTTACCATTGAAAAGGGATTTATAACCTCACAAAATTTATACATTACATAACATTTTTAAAGGATTGCAATCAAGTCTATAAAATGTCTGCGAATCCTGTAATATTTTCGGAAATTTCGTAACTTGAAAACTTGCTTTTGATTCTTGGAAAATTTTGTACAAAGTTTTTGAAAAATCCGAAATTTATCTCCCCTCACGATCACATTTTCATATACCTTTTGAATAACGTAGAGCGGAAAACAGGAAATACAGAAAATATAAATCACTTATTAACAACTCCTTAAACGCGCTTATGTTTGTACGAGTTTCTTGTAATACTTTTGTTCATTTATTTGTTTTTCCTCATTTTTTCACATTTTTGCCTTACTTAGCATTAAACGACATCTGTACATTTAAAGCTATCGCTTAGTATAGACACAAACCAATGATCATCGAAAGATGATCGTTAACAATTGTTATGAATAGAAGTAAGTAAGAAACGCAACTCTGCCACGACGACTCTACTGACAGTCCTCCGTGAACTTCTTCATCCCGGTTTTGTGTTCATATAGGCTTTGCTTACCCTTTCTTGTGAATTCAAGAGACAAATAACATTACATGAAAAGTTCTTATTTATACAAAAGGTGTGAGGTATGTAATGGCTACACCGTAATAATAGATATGCGTATAAATCTTTATATTGAATTTGTTGATTTCTGCCGAAATTTCGGGTCAGTTATTATTATTAATTGCTTAATAAACTAAACTAAACCAAACTAAACTAATTATATGTCAGTTAGCGCCTTGCTGCGGTCTCAGCATCCAGTTAAAATTCATTTGCCATTTGCTTCAATATCAGGTACCCAGTCATTATGCAATGCTGATTATTTCCATATCATTCCGTTCCTTGCCTATCGTTGGTTCATTTCTTACACACACAAGTGTTGCAGTGTTTGTTTGTTGTATGCCACCCTCAGCTGCGAAACTGAGCTGTGAGCTGTGGAAACACCTATGGCGTACGCAATGTATCTTCATTGATGTTTAATTATGCACTATTCGGGTGGATGGTAGGGCTTTGATAGACGCTCTGCTCGCAAGCCCTACGGAAAGTGTCTTCGGATGGATTAACATGTAGTAAATCCATGTAGTAAAGCAAACAATTGTGATAGTGAATTCGTTTATTAAATATTAAATTAATTGATTAAAGAAAGCAAGTTTGTATGTATGTGAATTTAATAAAAAAAAAAAATTTTTTTTTGTTTTAACTGAAATTAAATTGCAATAACAAAAAAAACTGTAATTTAATTATAAAGAGAGAAATTAAAAAAAAAAAAACTTACCAATGATGTTTCCTTGCTTTAATAACAATTCAAGATTTGAGTGCAAACATGTATAAATATATAAACATTAAATATTTGATTTATTTGTATTTATTATAAAATCCGTTAGGTGTAGTACAACAAAATTCTCCTCTTCTCTGATGTGCGCCTTTTTCTATGTTCAAGACAAAGTTTGCTTTTAATAAAGAGTTTTTGTTGTTGTTTCAAGTTCACAAAAAACTGTTCCGGCTGATATTATGTTTATAGAGCAGCAGCAATCGCTGGGCTAAGTATTAGTATTATTTGATCTCGCCAAACAACCCATATATGAAATAATTCAAGGAATTGTCGCGATTTTTATTAAAATTTGCACACGATTTGTCAGTCTTTCCATCAAAAACACATAATAAAATTATTCCTTCGGCCACAAGATCGCACGCAGTATATGTTTCTCAAATCTTCTAATTTCAAAATTCGATATGATACGTTTCATATTTTAAGTCAACCCACAAACGCAAAAACATTTCTATTTCATTTTACAGAAAGAATTCGTTCTCCTCCCAAAACTTTTCTCAACCCCTTTTTTGTCTTTTTGACAATGAATTCCATACTCGCCATAATCCAAAAAAAAAAAAAAAAAATCATAACAAAATACTCATAAGTTATTTTCTTATTTCCATTACATTACAAGTTATGCGTTGCTCACGACCTGTCAAAATAACATTGATTGCGTGAACATACATACAGTTTACGTTGCGTTGTCCGTGAACTTTCCAACATAAGCTATTATATGGGAAGTTGTAGAAAGGCTGGTACGATCTTGACCATTGCGTTCGTCCTTGGATCAAGGCACGTCAGTGTACGAAATTTCAGCAACAAAATCCAAAAATTGCGACCTATAGACTGAGCACGAAAGTACAGATGGACAGATGGACAGACAACCTTTGCAGATTCAGAAAATAATTCTGAATCGATCGGCATAATAAACAGCAGTGCGTCTATCTTAAGCACTTGTGCGTGTCACATAATTAACATATTCTGAACTACAAGTTGTGTAGGGTACACTAATTGCTACTTGCGCATAAGTAGGCAAAAAAAGAAAATCCAAAAGCGCTAAAATAAAAATCACTTCAGTATTTCAGCAAAAGATCGCTTTGTTAAGAAACAATTAAGAAAGAAAAACATTGGATTTCGAACATTCTTTCGAATGGAGAACATACGTGATTCGTTGCTCTCTAGAGTGAGCATAAACTTTATGTTTGTTTTGCTTTTTGTTTTTTTTTTTTTTTTTTGTAATCTTTTGTAAACTAATACAAGAAGCACGAGATATATGAGCGCACAGTAATCATTATCTTTGTTTATTTTCTTATTCCAAAAGTTTTGTGCCGCTAAGGAAATTGTGTTGTTGTTCTTGGTGTCGTTTTAATGTGGTTTACAATGAAAGAGATCATCGCTCTCGCTCGCATACTTACGCTCTTGTGTTCTCTCGAAGCAAGAATGTATACAAGAAAATTTAGTGAATTTTGTGAAGTTGTCATTAAAACAACATTTTGCAGACGAATTGCGTGCATAAAACTTAAAATAAATAAATAAATTGTATTATGAGTGTGTTTTTAGTGTGTGTTTAGTAAATGTAAATGCAAAAAACGAGATTTATTTATTTTAGAAGAAAAGTTCTTATTACACTAAGTAATAAGAAAATGTTCAAAGTGCAGTTAATGAATAAAGCGGTATAAACAGATTTTATTATCTATCTTTGTTGCTTGCACTGAAATCTTTATTTTAGGAAATGCAAGAAATCGCGAAACAAAATCTCCTACGTGCTACCTATTTGTCTTAAATGATCCTTTTTCGCTTGTTTTCTGCCTCTTCTTTTGTCTCTTCATATATATATATATATTTTAAAATAAATAAATCAATTCCGATGCATGTGTGTTCAGTGTAACAACATTACAAATGAATATTTTATGTAATTAAATAGAAAAGTTAATAAACTCACTACAAACAATAAGAAAATGTTTAAAGCGATGCGCCAACCTATGTAGTAAACAAAAGACGTAAACGAAATTTTAAAGCGGCCACGAAAAAGTCATTATTCACAAAAAATCTATAAAACAATGTTCACAAAACTCTCTAGGTTGCGTTGAATTCTTTATTTAAGAAAATGAAGGGATTTTGTAAAAGAAAATCCATTATATTTTTTTCTTACTTTTTTTAAAAGATCTTTTTTTGCTTTCTTATGATTTTATCTCCTGATGTTCGTCTTTAGTATGTACCTATCAGTGTACCTATTGAAACTTGTTCATTTACTCCCTACCGTGCTCTCTCTTTCTCTCTCCCTCTCTCTTTCTGCTTGTGCTCAACTCCCAATAGGGTTGCCGAGTATTTTTAAATAAATGCAAAAAGAAGGAAGAAAATCATAAGCGCCTTACACCGAATCTCGAGCAGGATTGACATTAGTCAAGTTTGTGAAAATCCTATAGTTTGGTTGCAATTCGAAACCAATTTTTGTTAACGTCTGCGTGTGACCCTCAGTACTTTTAGTTCTTCTTAAATAAGCGAAGAAATAAATTCTTTGACTTCCAAGAAATGTGTCTTTCTTTCAGCTCTTTTGGCTAACCATTCTTAAAAGGAACAACTTAACGCTCCTCTTAGGAAGTACAATATTTATTTTTATTCACGCTATACTGGAATTATAAAAGCCATACGCTTTAAGACGATATAGCTTTATTTAAAATTTCAGTGATCTTATGCCCATCATCACACACAATGATATGATTATATTCATCTTGTGAAACGGTTTACGTTCCCATAAAGAATATACCCTCTCGGTCTCCAGCGA
The DNA here is from genome assembly GCF_014805625.2 of Glossina fuscipes. Classification (NCBI taxonomy): domain Eukaryota; kingdom Metazoa; phylum Arthropoda; class Insecta; order Diptera; family Glossinidae; genus Glossina; species Glossina fuscipes. Next base: position 8,416 of record NW_024003934.1, on the reverse strand, counting down.
ATTATAATTCGATTTAAGCATTTCCGACTAACTGTCTGTGCTAAACATTTTCCGCTGACAAAAACTAAATTATCAGTTACAACTTCCGCGGAGACGTAGGAAGTTCTTGCATTCGGGTTAGTTTTAAAAACGAAGAATCTAAAATCGATCATAGCTCACGCGCACAGTACAATGTAAACTGAGATTCTCCTTCCTTTTCTTGCTTATTGCTTATAAAAATTGATACGCCTATTCTATGAGCTATCCATAAAATATGGAGAAAGCCTGCCCCATCCGCTCAACAGAATGAAATAACGAAATGTCATATTTTTGAAAAGCAGATGGATGTATAAAAAATTTAATCGCCGCTGAACGTAACACTCTTACGTTTTTGTGAAGTAGAAAAAAAAAAACGAGAAAAGTGCAAAGTTCTGTTCCACACTTGAAGACGAGAGAAGCGCTGCCTATAAAAAAGAGATATTAATCATCCTAATTGAGCAGCAGTTAGAGAGTAATCTTACTTTCTAAACGTGGGGTGTGTGTGTGAATTTATTTGTAAAATATTTATATAATTTCGCAATTTCGGCTCAAACTTTACCATCTGGGTCAGTTATTCATATAACGGCTTTTCAAAATAAGATGTTATATGGGAAGCTGTCGAAGAAATGCTCCGATCCGAACCTATTCGTCGTGTTGAATAAAATAATCCAAAATGAGCGTCCTTTGGGTTTGACACAAGAAAATAATAACGGACGGACAGGCAGACAATCTTATCGATTCAAAAATTGAAGTGAAAAAAGTTGGGTTTATCTCAAGTTCTTCTTGGCGCTGCAAACACCCGCACAAATTTTATATACTCTTGTACCTCAATGGACAAACGCAATAAGGCTTTTAAAGGAAAAGCAAAAATGTGAAGAATCTCGAAAAGTATTCACTTTAATAAGAGTAAGGTGTATATGTGAATACCAAAATCCACTTCAATTAGCGTGATCTTGGCAATACTATGAGAGTTTTTGGTTTTTTAATATTTTCGGGATTCTTTCTCTCCCTCTCTCTCTCTCTCTCTTTGTCGGTTACAAGCCTTTTCTTCAACATGGAAAGATGAAAATCAAAAAATGACACGCTCCAACCTTAAATAGGAAAATAATATAAATAAATAAAACTTTTTTCGTCAATTTAACCAACTAGTCGTTTTATTAAAATCCTTTTAAATAATTTTTGGTGAACATTTTTTGTTCTTATTGTGCCGTATATTAAATAAATAAAATTTTTCTCCCCTCCAAAAAAAAAAAAAAAATTTTTTTTCTTATTTTTCAATAAATACAAATATGTCTCAATAAAAAACTAAATGGTTAAAAATTGATAAAATTTATTTAAAAAAAAACAAAAAAAAAAACGCTTCTGTAAGCTTACAAAAACCAACAATAAAAGAATAAAAAATACAAATAAGTAAAAATCTTTTAAAATAGATGAAAACATTTAAATAAACTTTTATTGTGCATATGTTGAAATAAAATAAAAGTATACATATATATAAATAAGAAATTGTTTGGGAAAAAAAAAAAAAAAAAATGCATTCACACATAGCGAAAACCTCAATAATCCAATTGAGGTTGTGGATCTCATACCTTTACCCGTACAGAACAAAAGGTTACCGCCGCACCATATGCCGCCACGATGTACAACGAAAATCCGGCTTAAAACTTCCATCACCGATGCTGGTTTTCCTGATAATGGCATTCTGTGTAAAAAACATATCCTGCGATTATGAAAATACATGGAATTTTTACCACGAACAGCCTTGTTGCAGTGGCAACAATAACAACGGTCCCATCAGCTACGCCAAGTACAAAAGAGGTAAAACATATAAAATATATACATGTAACAACAATGAATAAATAAACGATAAAATCATAGAATAAAAGCGAATACAAAAATAAAAGCCAAGCATAGTGAACTTCTTTCATCTAAAGTCCTCACAAAAGTTTATTATAAAAAGAATGCTTGGAGAAATTCTATGGCCGCTGTTAACTAACTAAAGAAAGGTAAATTACGACGACAAGAGCTTTTCGAAAACTCTATAAAGCACTTGAGTCATGTGGATGTGGATCAGAGAGTAACAATGAGAAAAAGTTCTTCTTAATGTTGCCTTTGCGAAAGCACGGTCTATGCACTTCCACATCAAAATTAAAAAAGTTGTTGCTTTACGGGATCGCAAAGATCGCGCTTACTCCTTTAGCGAAACAATCAATTTTTCCCAATAAAAGCCTTTTTAAGTGAAAGAATGATGAGAAGAAATGCAAGCAAGATCTAATATTAGGTCGTATAGAAAATTCTCCGCGGGATGGTGTTGATCGCTATATATCGGCCAGCATTCACCTGATTGTGTCAAGCAACATTTCCTTAAAAGATGACATTTCAGCTTACATTTTTTGTGCTCATAGTTTTCTAATTCTTTGCTCGCGTGAAAAGTTGTATTGATGTGAAAATGAGTGAAATTATCTGAAGAAATACGCTATGTGATGCTTTTTTACTACAAAAAAAAAGGTGAAAGCGCAGCAAAAAAAAAAATTTTGTAAAGTGTACGATAGGAATGATGTGAGTGAACGAGAGACGCAGGAGTGGTTTGCTCGATTCCGTTACGGAAATTTCGATGTCAAAGATACACCTCCCAGTCGTTGAAAAAGTCGGTGATGTTTTGTAACTGGTTGAGCAAGACCGGCATGCAAGTTGTCAGAAAATGGCGCAGAGATTAAACATCAACCACGTAGCAGCTTGGATTCATTAGGAATAAGCGGGCAACAAACAGAAGTTCGAAAACGCGGAGACTTTTCAATATGACCCAGCACATATATTATTTAATTGCATTTAATGTAAACTTTATTTAACGATTTTCTTCGTCCTTGCCGCTCTGTACAATTCAATGAGATTGTTTGTTTGATTTTACAATGCTTTCGTTACTTTCTCAAGCGTCGCCCAGCTTTTGAGCGTCTCCAGACCTTTTTTTGTTGTACCTTCTTTACAGCGTCTTTACAATCGTATTGTAAATTTCATGATATGGTGACAAGCAAACTTTGCAATTGCTTCCAATATTAAGCTTCTGTCTGCGTTCAAAAAAAAAATAAAATTTCGAATACTCCCATTATTCTAATTTCATAGAGCGTAATATAATTCTCCAAATAATGCTAAGCGAAAATTCTGTTAGCGTGTTGCAGAAATACTGTATTATAAGGGAGTTGTCACAACTTTTATTCTCTTCACGTTAGACTTGAACCCCGTTGTAGATAACCATTTTATTGGAGGCTTACCTGCACTTTATTTATTCTTCTTCTTTCGAAAATGCATCTATCTTGTATTCGGTTCAAAAGCCAACAACGTCGCTTGGCATATTCCACTCTGGCGCTCAAACATATAAAATACAAACTTTCAAAATAATACAAGTCATATGACAAAGATTGGATCGCATATTATATAAATAGGGTGAGAGGGCTACACTCCGGCGATACAAGGAATAGTTCTCCATTCTTGCTCATCATCGGAGCGCCAAAACTTCAGTTGTAATGCAAAATGACGATTGCCCCTTGTGAAGATAAAAATCGGTTATACTTCAGGAAGTAACCATAAATTAATCATGATTTTAATTCAAAAGACTTGACATTATATATTATTATGCCCACCGCTATAAGGTGAGGTTTGTTTTTTTTTTTTTTCATAATGTACGTGACACCCGAAAGGAAGCTTCAGAGACCCTATAAAGTATACGTATGCGTGATTAGCGTCGAATTCTGAATTGATTTGGCCGTGTCCGTCCGTCCATCTGTGTGTCTGTGTGGTGTTTGTTGTTGGCCCACTTTCCTGATCGCGAAAATGAAGATACCGGCTTCAAATTTGGTAGAAACATTTGAAGTGTTGGGCGAAATTGGCCCAAATGAGTGTACATTATCTACCAAAAACTTGGTTTCATTCTAAAATGAATATGGAAGACACGGCGAACATTTTTTTCGTAGTAATACCAGCGATATGGTTGCAAATAACCTAACCTGAAGAGTAAAATGCGAACAGCATAGTGGTGGGTATGTGAAATTCGGCCCCTGCCGAACTTGTTTTTGTTTAGTTTCATTCAATACATAAAATTATTGTGTTTTTATAATTATGCTTACGCTATCAGAAAATTATTGATTAGTAAATCTTGCATTATAATTAAGGCACTAATTGCATGCTACGAAACGTGCTCTTAGTTTTTGCTTATAATGCATTTAACATTTTGTTTACAATCTGCTTGCGTTCCATCTTAGGTGCACGCTGTCATATCCTACCAGATCAAATCGATATTTTTTATCAAGCAAAGGAATTACATGCGGCCTAGTTCAAGTTACTTTATCTCTCTGTTAAAAAACCAACAACAAAAGCAAAATAAAAATTAATAAATAAATTTTGATAAGCTATTGTTATAGATGGGTTTAGGCGAGTTCTTTACATCTTTGTACGTCACCCTTGATTAGAATACACATTATCCATGGAATACCATACCATACCATAAAGTATTCCACCTTATACCTAAAGTGGTCTTTGATTGTCGTCAATGAGCAAACAATGTATTTTTCTTCTTTTATATCTATAATCATAGGCGTTGAGTCTTTACCGACTGAACATTCACCAGCTACGAGAAGGTATGGTTAAAACGCACTAACTTTTGAACCTGCGATTACCGGTACTCGCCGGCTATATAATAATCTTGATTGAAAATGTGGATTAGGGCCAGTTGTGCGAAAGATGTGTGCTCCGTCTGCTCTCATTGCTTATCAAGCGTGTATCCATTTCAATCATTTCAGCGATATTTTACGCCAATTAAGGCAAGTTTTTGCATTGATTCGCAATCATAGATGAAACAGTGGTCCACTACTTTAAAAGCAAGTTGAAAGAGGAGTCAGAGCATTGTCGTAAAAGAAAGAATACGATCGAGTCCGTAGAAGGAGGAAAAAGTTCCTTATACTGGCAAAATCATGCCATGGATTTTTCAAAAAAAAACGAGAAATGAATGAAATCAAGGTCAATGGTCAAGGGAAAAATTCTTATGGTTGTTGTCTCTGCCTAGAGAAGCAAAAGATGAAAAGTTCACAAATCGATTGTTGCCGAAAACCATAGTCAAAGTCATAGAGAGCTAAAGTTCCAATTGCTTTCTCAGATGTTCGTCAGATGCCACCAAACACATAGAGTGAGTGTCTTGTGAAAGAAATTTTAAAGTTAATCGACTAGTTTGACAATCATGACTCAATTCAATGGAAATATTTACACCGCGAATTGTTTATTTAGTAGTTTAACGTGTACTTCCTACATTCGGCCATTTTGAATTGTCATTCGCCTCGAATGTTGTCTACTATTGTTTCATGAACTCTGGTACTCCAGCCGTTCTCTTTGGACCTTCCGCATTGACTAACTTTACTAATTATTTGCCAAGAATCAAAGTATTTTAGTTTTATCATTACACCAAGACCAAATCGGGTAAGTTTCCTACTAACCGAATGTCTTATGGTGTAGTTTGGTGCTTCAATTCTTTTGTTACCCATGTTAGATGAAGTTGTAAAGAATTTTCCACTGCTGGAAGAGATGGATGCTGCGGTTAAAGATTATCTTCACGAGCTCGACAGTTCTCGCTGCAAGTAGGACATCAAAGCACATAGCTGGGCAAAAGTGTATTCAACTGAGGTTGCGAAGCAAACAAAATATTTTGTTTAAATTTAAAATAAAAATAACAGATTTAAGAAGAAAAGGTGAAAAGAGAGAAAAACGAGAGAAAGGATGATAATAATTACTGTCATTTATTTGAGTTATTAATTAAAAAAATAAATATATTAGTTCTCGATTTTGAAAGTCGATTTTAAAAAGCTTAAAGTAGGATTTTAACATTTAAAAATAAAATAATTTTATCTTTGTTATATGTAAATATATTTTAAGCATATGCGCGTAATAAATATGCAATAAATAATTTTCTCATTTCAATAGATACATAAATTATTGATTGTCATCTTTTTGTGTTGATAATTTAATCAGAATTGCTTTCTATGATACACTTGCAGTTGTTCAACTTTTTTTTTGCTTTTTTTCTTTTTAATGACACATTTGTGTCCTTTTTGCTTTTTTCATTTATTAATTATAGTTTTTTATTTTACATTCAATACTTTTTTATATTTTTTTATTTATTCATTTATTATATCCTACACCACCTGTGGGACAAGGGCATATTAAGTTTGTCCGAATGTATGCAACATGCAGTAGGGCTTAAATTAGACCCACGTTTCACGGTATTATTGTACCGATCGATGCAGAATCACTTTCTAAATGGATCTAAACTTGTCTGTCCGTATGTTCGTCTTATTCTCTTATGTTCATATTTTGAGCCGAAGACGAACACCATTAAAAGTGCTTTGGATTGAACCAATTCTTCGACCGCACCTTATATAACACACTATTTTGAAAAATTGTTGCATAAAAAAGAAGGTTAAGCACAATGATGTAGGGTACTTAACGGTGGCTCCATGGTCCATTGTAGTGTTTTATGTGTTTCTTTTTTTTGTTTCAAATATAAGTAATGGGACTACGGTTCATAGTGGATTTATTAAAATCATAAACTTTTTTCTACTTCCAGTTGTGCTTATCTTTGTTTTTATTAAAAACTACAGATTTATAATAAGCATCCCTTTTCATCGCAATCATTCTGCCTTGGATAGTAAGTTCCAATCTCATTTCCTAATGACCCATATTCTACTTCAGTTGTTTTTTTTCTAAAATTCTGCAGATCGATAGTTATTTATTTGTTTGCCTGTTTTGCTGCCTTCATACAATATTTTATGATAACGCTACGACTAGCTTCCAACTTGTATATTTTAATTATATTTTATGTTTTGTGTTTTTTATGTTCAATAAATGTATCATATTTTATGAACAAAGTCGAAAAGTATATTAAGTATTTTAATTTTTGTGTAACTCTCAAAAGCATGCTTCAGAAAATTTTTGGAAATATAAAAAACACTCATCCCCGCTATCTTTTTATAAAAATTATATCATCAAAAGCAGATTAAATTTCTTAACGAAGTCTTCATGTTTGCACGCACGCATTGACAAATTAGAAAATTATCAAATGTGAATAAATGATTGTCTGCCCCTACAAATCTGAAAATTTTGCAATGCCGCGCATCTGAATAGTCGCAGCAAACCATTGATAGTAACGTATTTTCAAATGTTTTTTTTTTGTGGAAATTTTTAATTTATACAAATTAATTTATGGTTACATGCTTTATGCCATAGTTCTGGTATTATTATGACCAGGTCATCGTGTTAATATAAAATAAATTTTCATGTTTTTTCAAAATAACAGCATTTTGTGTATGCATAGTTATGCGGGTAAATTGGGTAAACTTAATAATGCATTTTTGTAGAATTATGTACAAAAATTATGTTTTACAAAAAAGACTGGCGGCGTTTAATACAAAAAAAAAAAAAAGACGTAAAACAAAATCTCTGTACAGCAATATTCGCAAATGTTTTGCAGAGGCGTCTGTAATATACGAATTCATAAAGGGGTCTTTTCAAATAACCCTCATGTATGTATTATTGTAACTTTTTGATTCGTGAGTAGTGACAGAGAGCCACAGTTCATACACCACGCACCCACACCACCTCCCTTACAATAGTTATTCACATAACAAGTTTTTAAAATAATGCGTTATATATGAAACAGTCGAAGAAATGGTTTAATCTGAATCATTATTAATAGTGCTCGTGCTTGGGTCAAAACATGTCAAACATGTGTGTCAAACTTCACCAAACTATCCTAACAATTGTGGTCTGTAGAAACAAGAAAACGAAGCGGAGAGACGGACAGAAAACCTCAAAGTGATTTTGAATTGTTCGGCATAATAAAATAAAGAGTGTGAAGATAAATTCTAATTTAACTAGCGAATATACCTACCATTTCCAATAAGAAAATTCTGATAACGAGTTAACAAAGCTCTGTTAAATAATTGCAATTAAGATATAGTTGAATTTGAAACCCTACTCCTCCCATATTAAAAAAGGGGAAATATTTTGTGTGGACATTTCATGAATCAAATTCTGCTTATGGAAGCTATTTCTGACGATGCTTGAAATTTGGTATGTTAGCGAAAAATGGCTATGGAAGAACATCCAAATTTGAGACTCCAGCGCGGCCAAACTAGAAGATGTCACCTATATTCATCTACATTACGTGAATCTATGCTATGCTATAGTACTAGGGTAGTTTAGTACAGTATATTATAGCATACCACATGAGTATATCACATTATACAGTATACTATACCCTAGAATAGTACAATGTGTACTAGTACAAAATATGCTGCAGTACAGTGTAGTTTGTATTGGAAATTATTGTACTACAGTATAGTGTATTTTGTACTGA